>NW_010545521.1:15597-20367 GCF_000687285.1 Phaethon lepturus
TATACATTTCTTCTTTACAAACAGCATTCACTTATATTTCATTTGAGCACTTTCTTCTTCCCATTCCCTTTGTCGATGAAAATCAGTTGATAGGAGGGAAAGGATGCTTACTGTGAGAACAAACTGGCATGGTATTTTGCAGATCAATATTGATTTTTCCTATTTAATGCATATTTTATTGTTAATTGGGTGTTGGGCTATTCCTGTTTGGATACATGCAAATATTTCTGAACTTTTTACTCAGAAATAATAATAAAACATAATTTAAAAAAAATGCATTTCAATATATGTAGAAAAACAAACCTAGATTAGACTTTAGACAGATGGTCCGGTTTGGTGCAGCTGAAAAATAGCACAATTAAAACCTAAATATTGTATGTTTCCACACTGCGTGAGTCAGAGGTCAAATGTAGGCATTTATTTTTAATTTTGCCAGAAGATCTTGTCTAGTGCACCATATAGAGCAAAACTAAGCAAGATTAATGTGTATTTCTGACTAAGTATGATTGGAACTTTCTGCTGGCATTCATACATAGGTTTAAATTCATTAAAATATAACTATCTAATATTTGTTTTATATGACTGAATTAATTACATTTGTAAATGTTAACACTCAATGACAGGTCTACACAAATCACCTCATTAAAATACAAGTACACTGTGTGCCTGAACTCTTAATTTTAACTCGTTTTTAGCTAACATCAACATGAATGTTGACATTAAAAACATTAACCTATTGAGGTGTTTGCTTACCATTTCTTGTGTATTCCTTGTTACCAATGAAGGAATTATTAATGCAACAAAGAAACTGAGACAACAAACTGGTTGGACTTCGAATGGCATCTATCACCAATAAAAGAATGTGAAGATATAGTTTAGTAGATGATTTCCCTTGTCCTAACTGAGAAAAGAGTGAATGCTGCATGTAGAAACATAAATGTTTTCAAGGTTGTAAAAGTTATAATGGAGAAAATTAACATCTTTCACTCTGTTCAGTCTTTTATGATCTCCTTTAAAACAAAAAAAGATAAATTCAAGCAGGGCTTAGCACATTCTGGTGCTAGCACTTGGTATGAGAAAGAGATAGCCTCTTTTTGTGCTTGCAGGTGATTCCCATTTTTCCACTTTACTGCTTTCCTAAGCTGTGCTTCTGTTGCACAGTCTGGCACGGATAAACTACTCCTAATTTGGTTTTTTGTTTGTTTGTTTGTTTGTTTTTCCCCTCCTTTTTCCATCAAAGTCATTCAAAAGGCCCACCTCTCCTTAAATCTCACTGATGTTTCTATCTTTATCAGTTTCTGATTATCCTGGAAGATTTTCAGATGAGAAACTGTGTTTTTTCTCCAAATCTGTTAGTCTTTTGTCTAGAAAAAATATCCAGTCAATTCTATAGTACCTTCTGTGTCTCCTCAGGCAGGTTTGGTAAAAGCATGAATAAGCCCTTTTCTGCATGTGAGTAATATTTACCAGTTAGGCAGATGATCACAAGCCAGCGTATATCACATGCTCTTACTAAATACATATGCCACAGAAGAAAAGCTATGTATTCAGGTTAGCAAAGGGAGAATGGTAAGACTCAACTTCAAAATTACTAGCCAAGCCCTCCTTCTTAAAGAAAATACCTCAGGAACTGTAATGCCCATGAGGTATATGCAAACAGATTTTCAGTTGCTAATGCCTGCTCCAAAGACAACCATTTTTTGATTGCTTGACACTCAAAATATCTAGTTTGAAACTTTGAAAATGCTGAGCTTCTGTGGGGCTTCAGACTTTATGGTATTGTGTCCTTACACTTAGAATTTACAAGCCTGATACTTCGCATCGTGTCCTCTGCCAATAGTAAGCAAATACATTGTAAAGGATACGTGTGAAGTGTGATGTAGAGAAAGCTGTTATAGTTCATTATTACTCTCTTACAGCCCTGCTTTAAAGCTAAATAGGTCAATGTAGACTACCCTAGACAATGTGTTAATTTAGATTCTACCTACATATCTACCAAACTACGTTAAATTTGCAGTATGCTTGCTTGTTTTATTTATAAAATTTTCTTGTCTAAGGAAACCTCTTTGATCAGCTGAAAAATGGAATAAAGCATAAAAAAAAAATTTGTGGACACAAAATTTTCAAAGAATCACTGTATCATTAATTTACATAAAATTTCAGATTCATTTAGAAAAAAATGACAAATCATTGCTGAAAGCACATTCGGTTAAACTGTACATAAACCCACTGAGATAGATGCAAAGATCAAAACTGGTGTGCTGCAATTTAAAAAATGCCAGACATACTCTTAATAGGGTAAAAAACCCCCATGCCCTTTGCCTATTGTAGGCAGCATATGCCAACTTCCTAATGACCTGATGACTTCAAAAGAAAAAAGAAGTTGTTTAGTTTTCCTGTACTGGCGTGTGTTAATTAATGTACACTATTGCTTTCAGACCAAACTCTATATTTGATTATTGGTTTTCCCAGATTACAGGCAAGGGGATATATATGAGAAGAATAACCTTTCATGCTGTATTGTGGCATTTTCAGTTAAAATTAAGTCAAGAAGTTAAAAAGACATACACGACTTTAAAGATATTTTTCTATTTATGCAGAATTATTTTGATCTATTTTGAAGCAGAAATACTTTCTAGTTTATCTCAGTCAGTTAATTCATGCCTATTATGCTAATTTCCCCTTCTGAGTACTTATTTACATTTGGACCATTAGGGCACATAAACAAGATTTGTGATTGTTTTCCTTTAAGAAATGGTTTCTTACAGCTTTACTGCATATGGTTTCATACTGAATTGTCTGGAAGAAATCAAAGAAATCTGAAGAGTTTGGCTTGTTCGTAAGAAGTGAAGAGGTGTTGACTGATATCCTAAAAAAATCTGCATTTTTGGGGGGCTTTTTTGTAATCAACTCTGTGGAGTAGAGCAATGTCTTCAAGTGATGACATATAAGATATTTCTCATTAGGTTCATGAGATTACCTAATATCAAGGATACGTCTGTTTTCTTTCTAAAGCACCAAAGAAACATTAAAGAATTAATTAATTTCCTCAGTGAAATACTCTGTATTTCGTTCCCCATTTTCTTGAAACAAAAGCTGAGACACCAATGTTGAAAAGATTGATTTTCAAAGTGACAGAGTTGTCACACAAGAAGTATTCACCCATTCTCATCCATTTCTTAAAAAAAAAAGAAAACCTCACACCATTGGTAACAGTAAAAGAAGGGGATCACTGTGCGACACGGGCATGTAGACAGCTGATTCCTGAGATCCAGTGTTAAAACGTGAATGTACAATTCAAGACAAGTTTCTTATTTGCTCCCTCCATTCTTTAAATGGGCTACCTGCATGCTGCTCATAATGTACATGGTCTTCTGGGCATACTTTCTGACTGACAGCAGACCTAACACGTCTCAAGAATGTCAATATGGGTGTACTGGGTGAAATATAAAATCAGAGGAAGCATATATTGTGTCTTCCCAGGAATGTTCTCCCAACAAGCAAAAATTTGCAGCTCAAGGACTCCCAGAATCACAAGTGGGTCTTTGCAATTACTAATAGTGTCATATCTTTTGTCTTTCACCTGAAAGGATCCAGCTGTACCATTCTAAAATAGAAATCTGATTTAGATTCTCTGCTTTGCGTTTAAGACAGTTTTTAGGTGGAATATAGATCCAAAAGCCAAGAAAGTGCTTTAGTGCCCCCCCCCCCCACTTTCCAGAGTTGTGCAGTATTTCAGGCTTTTATACACAAACTGCATATTTTGGATTTCAAAATTCCCTGGATATTTAAAGTTAAATGTCAGAGTATGTGCAGGAGTGCCCCTGTTTGAAAGGAAGGTACATCTGAATGTCTGCTCCACTGTGTTTCAAAGCTGAGTGAAAACATTTCCTACATTCCCTGACCTGGACATAGAGAGAACCCCCTCAAAGAGATGGCAGCGTCATTCGGTAGCTCCACTGCTCACATTTGGACTTTTACTAGTGAAACAGAAGACCTCATCTGTAAGTGTTTTGAGCTTTCAGTTGTGCCTACACGCTTACGGCTTTTGAGCTCAAAGAACAGGATCAAGAACTCTAAAGCTGTGCCAAGATCTCATCTCTTTTATAGGCCTTGTAAAACTCTGTCTAGACATCCTCTAATGGTAGTACTGGGTTTATGTGGCAGGGTTTTGGTAGCGCGGGAGATGCAGGGGTGGCTTCTGTGAGAAGACACTGGGAGCTGTTCCCACGTCAGAAAAAGCCAGTGCCAGCCAGCTCCAAGATGGACCTGCCACTGGCCAAAGCTGGGCCCATCAGCAACTTCGGTAGCACCTCTGTAATAACATTTTTAAGAAAGGGTAAAAAATGCTGCGCAACTGTAGCCAGAAGAGAGGAGTGCGGATGTGTGAGAGAAACAAATGTGCAGATACCAAGGTCAGTGAAGGAGACAGAGGAGTCCTCCACACGCTGGGGCAGAGATTACCCTGCAGCCCATGGAACAGATATCCTTCAGCCTGTGGAGGACTCTATGCCAGAGCAGGTGGATGTGCCCTGAAGAAAGCTGCAGCCTGTGGAGAGGAGCCCCTGAAGGAGCAGTTTTTCTGGCAGGACCTGGGACCCCACGAGCAACCCACGCTGGAGCAGTCTGTTCCTGAAGGACTGCACCCCATGGAAAGGACATATGCTGTATCAGTTCTTCTTCTGCAGCCCATGGGAAGGACCCACGTTGAAGAATTTTGTGAGGAACTGTCTCCCAAGGGAGTGGAACCCCACATTGGAGCAGGGAAAG
>NW_010545521.1:20406-100792 GCF_000687285.1 Phaethon lepturus
AAAGAGCATGAAGAGGACGGAGCAGCAGACGTGAAGCATTATGAACTGATCGCAACCCCCCTTCCCCATCTCTCTGCCCTGCTCAGGGGGAGGAGGTAGAAGAGTGGGGAATGAAGTTGAGCCTTGGAAAAAAGGAGGGGTGGGGCAAGGTGTTTCTTTAGATTTGTTCTTATTCGTCATTATCCTATGCTGTTTAATTTGCCATAAATTAAATTAATTTCACCAAGTCAAGTCTGTTTTGCCCATGACAGTGATTTGCAAATGATCTCCCTGTCCTTATCGTGACCTACGTCCTTTTCATAGTATTTTCTCCCCCTGCCCTGTTGAGGAGGGGGATTGATAGAGTGGCTTGATGGGCAACTGGTGGCTAGCCAAGGTCAATCCACCACAAGCCTCTTGCCCTTGCTCCATACTAAATTGCAGACATTTCCTAGATAGTGCTATAGAAGCGGGGAAAAAAAAGAATCTCAGAATGAAGCACTGCTGGATACAATTTCCAAGTTGCTTATGTGAATCTGAGGCTTCATGGGGTTGCACAGAAATAGGAATGTATTTCCTATGTACGTATATCCCCATTCTATGGGATGGGGAGAGAATGTTGTCTGCAAACTCTTTGAGCTTGAAGATCCTTGGCTCTGGAGCAGGATTACAGAAACTACTATTCACAATTCAGTTTATGATATATGAGAAACAAAATATCAGTGGACATTGTCTCCTTGATACTCACTTGAAAAAAAGAATGATAGAATGGAGTTCCATCTTTCCATGGTCCATCATTGCAGCCTTCCAGTACTTAAAGGGGGCCTATAAGGAAGACGGGGACAGAGTTTTTAGCAGGACCTGTTGTGATAGGACAAGGGGTAATGGTTTTAAAGTAAATGAGGGCAAATTTAGGCTAGATGTAAGGAAGAAATTTTTCCCAATGAGGTTGGTGAAACACTGGCCCAGGTTGCCCAGAGAGGTGGTAGATGCCCCATCCCTGGAAACATTCCAGGTCGGCTTGGATGAGGCTGTGAGCAACCTGATCTAGTTGAAGATGTCCTTGCTGGTTGCAGGGGGATTGGACTAGATGACCTTTAAAGGACCATTCTAACCCAAAGTTTCTATGATTCTATGCTTCTATGATCCTATGAGTTTCTGCTTGGAGCTTGACTCCTGACTGCTTATTATGTTTATCTGGAATGATATGTAATGCAAGAGTTCTTATGTGACTGTTGGCCTCCTGCATCTAGACCACCATAGGTCAAACTTTGGATTCAGGTTTTAAAGGAGTTAGAGGTGAAAAGCACTGCATGAGACTTGTGGTGGGATCTGGCAGAAGACTAAACTGTTGTGCAGGCCTAGGTCTTACTCCCTGAGAGAAAGCCCAACTAACCAAGACACAGAAGAGTTGTAATCAATGTATCTCTGCATTACCTTAAATGTAAAATATCACAGGGCCAGAGAATGAGCAAATAAGACAAAACTTGCTTTTCTAGCCTAATTGTGAGTATCCACAGCTGGGACACTGTTCTTTGAGGTTCTGGTCTTTTTCTTAGAAGAGTTAATGTATTCCATAGACTAATATAGACAGTCACTGGACTAAATTAAAAGCAATCCAGTAACCAGAATCATCTCCCTGTTTGAGCTGAAAGACAAGCAAGAGAGGGTCCTTTTCGCTGGTGCTCCAGCTGAGGCCAGCAGCCTGTGCTTCAGGGTTTGCAACATTTGCCCTGGATACCCCAATATGTTTCCTGTATCCAGCTCTGATTTGCAGCCTGTCATAAATAGGAGCTCACTAATAGAGTGAATCCAGCTAAGTACTATAAGTGTCCGCAACATCACTGGAGGCTCTGTGCAAGAGGTGCAGGTAGAGGATGAGATAAACCCTGTGCAAACAATTTAAAGATGCTGTATGGAACGTTATCATACTGCAGAAGTGATCCAGCACTGACAGTAGAAATTATTACATGTCCTAATTGTTCTATTCCTTTGTTGCCAAGTCTTTTGGGGAGCTATTAGGAAGATGTTCTCACCTAGAATAAGTACAGCCTGAAATCTTATTGCAACCATAAATTAATTTCCTACATGGCTGCAATCTTTGCTGAGGAAAGTGACTTAAATCAGTATCTCTTCTTGTAAGTCATGATCAAGCCATACCCTTTCTTTGTGAACGGGTAATCTGTCAGAAAAAAATATGTGAATAACATATATGAACTTTATTTTCCCAACATTCCTCATATTCCTTAAACGTTCATACCTAAAAGAAACACTGTGGCACCACTTTTCAGTTTGCTACTTCAAGGAACAGCCCTAATTGCAATGACAAACACCAGATCAGAAAGCATAAGATTTGTTAAGGAAAAAACATAAATTCCCATTTTATTGCCTCTTCTGATAGCAAATCTAACAGAAGTCCTGGAGAAATTCTTAAAGCACCTAAATTTTATGTGTGCTCCAATAGCTTTTCTCTTCCCCCAGGGAGAAAAAAATACCTCAGTAAGAGATAGTTGTGGGTCTTGAGACTTATTGTTTCCTCAACTATAAATCACCTTTTTTTATATGAGACCAGAAATCAAGCTCTAGTCATTTTTATATGTGAAGTTTTGAATTCAATAAATGCACAAAACAGAGTCCAAGAGTATTTTATAAACTCTTACTTTAATAAGTTAAATAAATTGCTTTATACTTTTAAACAGTGTAGGATGGCTATGTATCAAAGTGTGTGCTCTAGCCTTCTTTTTCACTTCATCATTGCTTTCTCTCCTGAGTAATATGATTGCTGTTGTCTTCAGAACCACAAATAGTATTTACTGGTGTACTCAGAATTAGTAATGTATTGGTAGGTGTATATATATATCAATAAGCAAGCTTAATCACCTCACATGTTGTTTATTTTTACCTGCAGCTCACAAAATGTCTGTGGCAGGTTTATCTGTACATAATAATTTTGCTGTGAACTTTAACTCACAATTAAAGGTCAGGAGACATGTCCTCACTTAGTAATACTGATCATCCTAAAACAAACTGGAATCCACATCTGTGTTTTTTTGTATTTCCACCTCATTTGAGGAACAGAGGAAAATATTTTCCACTTTCCCTTTTCTGGATCCTGGATCTGAGCATATTTGATTTCAGTCATGACCATGGCTACCTCAAGGTACCGGATATTATTATGGTGCTGGTCCCATGGCCATTGCCAGATAGGAGGAGAATCAGGCTCCTGTTGCTATGGAGGGAAGTCTGGGTCTGACCAAAGGCAGTAGAAGCAGCAGACTCAAATTTCCAGGACTCACCAGTCTTTCCCTTCCTCTTCTCTGCACCTCATTCTTTTTCCTCTTCCTTGCTCCTTCTCATGGCAGAAAATGTCACTCTGGCCCCAAAACACTTCCTTATTGTCCTGGTTTCAGCCAGGATAGAGCTGGTTTTCTTCACAGAAGCTAGCGTGAGGATATGTTTTGGATTTGGGACACTTATCCATGGGTTATCATGATTTACCAACACTACCACGAAGCTCAGAAGCAACTCTGGCAAACACAGCAACAGGTACTATTTATCTTGAAATGGACAAGGAGCGGGGATCAAAATAGTACCTTCTCAATGCTGCAGACACAGTGCTGTACCCCCAATATAATGCACCCACACAGCACAGCTCTATGCTCAATTTGGGGACAGTTCTACAAGGTCTGACTGCAGTAGGGCTGGACGTGCACATCCCAAGGGAATGAACTTTTCCTGTCAGATAGTACTAGTTTGACGCAGCTATTCCTGCCACTCATGGTGCAGGTATGGCTTTTCGGGGGATTTACCTCCCTTTCCCTGCCACTCATGGTGCAGGTATGGCTTCTCGGAGTATTTGTAGATGGCACAGCTCAGGACAGGGATGAGGCACTGAGGCCCTCAGGCTCTCACAAGGTTACCTGGCCCACAACCCTGATCCTCTCCCTCCACAATGTGCATGGCTGTTCGCTGATGCCTCCTGGCAGACGAGACCCCAGAAGGAGGTGGATGAAGGAAAGGCAATCAGCAGACAGTGGGGTGGCCAAAGAGAAAATGCTCTGGGAGGTTCTCTTTCTCAGGGGCTTGTGCGTTTTATTTCTGGAAGAGGCTTAGTTGGCTTGACTGCCGCAGCCATGGTCAATGCTTGAACACAGCCTCCTGTGTTCTGGTGTGTTTCCAAGGTGTAATCTGACATTTCTGTGTGGGGATGTACAGGCTGAACAGATGAAAATGTTAATTTTCATATCCTACCTACTAGGTAGGATAAAGACATCCAGAAATGTGCAGCCCTAAATCTCTCTTCCACCAGTCTTTCTCAATTTCTCCTGAGGGATGACAAACAAGTAAAAATAAAATAAAAAGTTATTTTTGTCTGAGATAACTAAACTTTCTAACATTCCCAAGTCTACCTAAGTGTGAATGACTTCCCCCATGCAGCCGAGGACCTCAGCGCTGACCTGCAAAGACCACCCTCCACAACAGCAAAGGTATAATTATACTTTCATGCTATTTCGGTCACGGACTTTTCCTGAGACTGTCACCTGTGTAGACAAGTGTTTGTTTTTACATCATATTTTTGTGATCTTGGCTGTTGTGTGGTTGGAAAGAAGAAATAAAAAAAAAAAAAAAGAAAAAGTTTCAGTTTAGTTTACTCAACTGCCACAACAAAGTGGCTTGAAATGCATATCATGGCTCTAAGGTTCCCTATGAAGCCTGTGTTGTCAGTAATCTTTCTTCTACACGTTGAGGTACACAATAATATACATGAATTGTGAACTTAAGGTGTTGTAAGCAAGCGATAAACACGTTCAGTGAAGGGAGTAAAGATGGTACACAGATTCTGCTTTTTTCAGATGTGGAAAATATTGCTGCCCAAGCCAGAACTGCCAGTCACTGGCTCTAAGTCACTTGGTAAATTTGCAGCCTAAACATGCCTGCAGCTGGGCCACCTTTGCTGTGACCCTGTCAAGTCTTATTATTTTTTAATTTGAATGTTTAAAATGTAGCTACAGGTGCACATCTTGAGCTTTGGATCTCTCTTCTGTAATTAAAGGCACAAAATAAGTAAAGGACTTACTTACAAAAGTTCTTTATAGATGATTAAATGAAGCTACTACATTTCCATGTATTTTTCATTTTAAAATCGTTGCAAGATGTAATGAACACCAAGAACTTCAGCAGTGCTGGAGCAGACAGGAGGAAGGGCAGTCTGACAGCAGCTGCAGTAATATAGAATTGGAGGTAGGTAATTACAATCTCTCTCCAAATAATAAAACCAACTAATAGCAAGACAAATTTTAGATTTTACTGACTTACTTATTTCTTTAGAAAGAGGAGTGTTACAGGAAAGTTTGTTGCAAACTTTATTTTCAAGCCTTGCTGAAGAAGTTTCCATACAGTTCTTCATTCGAAGCCAGATGCCCACCTAATCACAAAATAAATGATACTGAATAGATTCACTGGTAAGCTGAGCTTGCTTTTTGCCGCTTTGATAGAAAATCTCTTTGGTGGAAGCAAATCTCTTCCAAGAGTATTCTTATTAAGATCTTCTACAACTGGAGCGCACAGCTCACTATAAAAATTGTAAACACTATCCACTCCAAACTGAACAGGAGATGTGTGCATGGTAGGAACCTGTGGTGGGTGGGAATTGTTTCCTAGGTAAGGAAACAGCTGCCAAGCAGATGAGTACAACCTAACTGACAACATTTTAGAAGGTGACTGGATTTAAAGACTTTAATCCGCACACAAACAGCTCAGATCCAGCACAGGTGAGCAGACTGGCTGAAAGCCACTGTTATTACTTGGCCATACTACAGCTGTTATGGTATGTAAAACAATTTTGGCAGCTCCAGGTTAGCTCCTAATGGAAAATGTTACATTACAGGAACTATTAGTAATGTTGCTCTGTTGACACCATGCTACTTGTTGGCAATCACTTCAGAGAGGTGAAAGATAGAATAGGAAAGATGAATTCAAGACGTTGTGTTTATTTTTATTAATTTATTTTTAATCAAAAGGTGTTTTACCCTCCTGGTCAATGATGAAGAAAGCTGAAATGGGCATCTGGGAAATTCTGATGACCTATCGTTCATAAGTTCACCTCTGATCTGACCATTGACTGCAGTTTTTATACTGTCCTCATAGCCATCCTTTGATATATATTCCATGCCTGCCAAATTAATGACTATTCTTATTTTTATTCCCATCTAGTCACTGCTACAACCCTTTCTTGTTAACATGCAAATTGATTAGTTTTCAGTGATACCTCAGTATGCAAAGATTGTAATGACATATACTGTAACTCATAACTTTATGCTGTGATTTCCAAATCATTGCTTTGCTTGCTATTCTTTCATAGCTCTTGCATTATTTGTCCTATTATTGTGAAAGACTGACAAGTTTCTGCTGAACATAATTACTAGTTAATGTTCATACATTATATAAGTGCAAACATTTAGTCCTACAGCTTCTTATACAAATAATGTGTTTTCATTGCTGCAGTAGATACCAAATTTTTAAGCTTTAAAATGGGACTTTTATTATATATGTGGGATTCAAATTCAAAGAAAGAGGCTGATGACAGCAAAGGGTAAATAGATAAAAGAGTGACAGAAAACAAAGAAAATAAGTCCCAAACTTTTCCATTTTGAAGCAAATTGGAAAACATAGCACACAGTACCTCATGATGCTCAAGCAGATTGGATGCACCTGAGGGTGATACTAAGAAAAATGTGTTTCCCTATTGGCTAATGTTCTGCACCACCTCTATTCAGAGCTATACATTGAAAACCACACTATTCCCCTTAATCCTGAGACACCAAACTCATTTGACAGAGAGAGATTAATTCCATTTTTATATCAGCTATATGGGCTTTGAAACAAATGCAGAGCTACAAACATCTTGCTTTATATGCTAGAAGGCCTGCTGATATGAGTGGAAGATTTGTATTGATGTTAGAGTTAGGGAAAAATATTTTATTCTTGACCACATTTAAGTTATTGTCAATATATATTTGCTTAGTACATTGTTGTTATTCCTCGTAAAAGACAACGAGGAAAAAAGTTCCTCCTTAGGACAACGACATTTCTGGCCTTTTTCTTTTCTTCCCTCATTTTTGTTTTTCCAGCTTCTCTACTTCTACTTTAGGCTTCAGAGTCTCCCTTTCATTCCTTTGACATTTCCTGAAAAATTTTCATATTTGCCTACTTCCTAATCACTTATCTCACCATGAAAACCTTGATTATATGGTCAGTGTAAACATAGTAGGCGGGATTTGTCTTGTCTAACTTCATATAAGTTGGTGTAAACAAGTCTATGAGGTAAGATTTCCCCTTTCCACTCTCCAGACTCCCATTATAGGCAACGACAGAATCAGGCACTTTTAGGAAATGACAGGATCAGTTCAGTTGCCTGAACATAGGTGCCTGGTGCTAGACTGATAGAAATGCTGAGACCTGCATCCTTCCAGAGACATAACACAAAACATGACAAACTATGCTCAGGCAGCTGAATTAACCCATTTCAGTTCCTCCTACAGTAAACATCCAAACTAAGGCAGGTACATTGTGCCCCAGGTTTCCCGCAGAAGACGTCTAAGCTACTTTTACAGTCCATTGAAATCTAAGTCAATCCATTCACAGCAATGTGGGGAGCTAGCCAGCTCACCTTCAAGCAGGCACGCATGCTTGGTGAGTCAAATGAATCCAGAAACTCTTCTGGATGAATTAACGATTAGCTAGCTAAAATAGGACTCTAGACAGCTATATTTAGGCATGTGAAATTGCTCATTCTGCTATACAGAGGAGTGTTCCGGCATTGCACTTAATTGAATCCCACCCTTGACTTTAGGTGATTTCAGCAAGGTGAGATAAATCACAGCCTACTCCATCATCAATGGCAACGGAGTTCAGGGAGATGCATAAAAGGTAGGGAAATTCACATCCTTCAGAACAATTGACTCAATCTTGCCCAGACCAGGAAGACAGCACTGTATCAATAACATTTGATTAAATAAAGGAATTTGTCTTTGCAACCATCAGGGCTCAAAATGTGCTGCTTCTTTTGAAATGACACCAGATTTGACAGTATTGTAAACCAGCCTGTACATTATACACGAGGACGTCGGAGGTCTAGGTCTGACTAAGAGGGAGCTTTGTCTACAACTAGCACAGTCCTCTCATTTTATGACTGTTTAGGTAAGACTGAAGAAGTCATTCAATCACTGAAATTTAGAGATGGATAGATGTTCGTGAGGTTATCTGGTTCACCTTAAAGCAGGATAAAGTTTTCCTTGGACATTCCTATCTTGTATTTGTCTAACTTGTCTTAAAAACCTCTAAACAGAGGGATTACTGAAACTTCATGGGCAGCCTTCTCTGGGATTTTGTCTTTTGGCTTTTTCTTAGTATCTAGACTGATTTTTTTTTTTTTTTTTTTAATTAAACGTTTTTCTCTACTCTTTCCACTGCTGGCAATGAGGAAGAAATTAGTACCATCCCTATAACCATCTTTTACATGGTAGAGGATGGCTGTCATGTTTTGCCTTAGTCTCCTTTTTTTCCTTTTTTTTCTAGACTAAATTAATTCTCTCAACCTTTACTCACAGGTCATATCTTCTAAACCTTATCTTATTTTTCATGCTCTCCTCTGGGCTTCTCCCATTTATCTTTCTTAGAGTGTGATGTTCAAAAGGGGACACAAAACTCCAGCCTCACAAGGGTAGGCTTGACAGAATTGTGTTCTGTATCTTATGTGTTACAACCCTGCCAATCTCCCACAAAATGAGAATATTTGGGGTAAGAAAATCATGTTATCAATTTACATTTAGTTTGCAGCTTACTATGAACCCCACATTTCTGTTCTACTTCTGCCTGGGCAGCCCTTCCCCACTTTATAAGTGCACATAAAATTTTGGATTTAAAAAAAAAAAATGTTTCCAAATCTTAAGACTTCAACTGATTTCAGAAATGAGTGGGCAGACAATCCCGAGGGATGCAAGATCTGCAAGTTTTCATTAGAAAAAATGTTTTTCACTTTTCAGTAAGAAGAAGAAGAGACCATTTTTCATGATGTAAATGTTTCCAGCATGCTAAACTATTTTCAGACTTATCATTAACTCTGGAAAGGAGGGATGGGAGAGAATGAGATCATTTGACCACCTTAGGGACAACATGTTTAAAGAATTACTGTAGAGCATCCACTAAGAGACTAAAAATTGTGTCTTTCACTTCATACTCTTTCTCAGTTCGTGGGTATGGATCAAAATAGCAGCACACTATTCAGAGCTTTTCTGGGCAGGCAACTGCCAATACTCATAAGAGGATTGGCTGATAACAGAGAAAATTAGCCTAACAACAAAAAGTAGGTAAAAAGCACAACAATAGGAGGTAGCAATGGGTAAAACAATACTCTAGATCACCCTGTTACATTAAAAACATCAGTGAGGTCTGAATATTGAGTGAAACTTCAAGACTTGCCCTTATTTTTTAGAATTCTGCATCTCTAACTATTAAAGAAACCTCTTAAGGTTCAGTAGATATGCAGTCTTCACCAAAGTCAATGTCATTTTTTTTCAATTGACTTGAGTAGAGGTGAGAATTTGCTTTCTGATCTACAGCCTTGAGCCACCACGAGTTTTTTCCATTACAGGATACAGACTTTTTAGAATTATAATGGTCAGTGCCTTTCACTCATGCTGACAGTTTCCTAAACCCTGTGATGTCCTCCGTCTTTCTCTCTCTCTTCTCCCTCCCAGCATCCTTCCTCCTTCCAACAGTCAGCTTCTCAGAATGAAAAGATAAGGTCAGATAGCTTTTGAAAACAAAAGAAAAATTGGGGAAAGAGGGTGGGGGCTGAGGTAAGCTTTTTCCTGCATATAATACTACACCCTTAAAGTGCAGCATGTTGTCAATAAGTGAATGTTTGGGGTTTGGGTTTTGAAGCCCCTGCCCTCTGAGACATCTAGATAACTTAAATCAACAAAAAATTGCTTTTGAAACAGCAGAATTCTCCTAATCCCAGGTATGAAGGGTTGGAAAGTCAGGCAGGGACTTCTAAGGAGGAGTGATTTTGTACCAGCATCTTACACTTGTATCATGGCCCATTTTTCCAATAGTTGAGCACTCTGAACTTCTCTCAGCTTGTGGGTTCAACTTGTTTACATGAAGTGCAGAGGACAAAGCTGTAGTGCAGGTGTAACGACCTTTCCAGGCTTGGCTGGGGAAAACTTGGGAAGAGCAACACAGATCTCTTGTCCCTCAGAGTTACTCCTCTGTGTTTTTATCCAGAAGAACCATTCTCATGCCAGTACTCCAAGGCTACTGCCACAATCAGCAGGTAGGTGGCCCTTTTCCTGAATAGTCCACAACACTAACATCTATTAAAAGAAATACGGAAATTATCAGTTAAAGCCAGTGAAGTTGGTAGCTCCTACTTACCAAGCTGGTGGCTCAGTGATCAGCTCTAACGTGGAAAAGCTGTACTTGACTCCTTATCAACAGCCTCAGACTCAGCAGAGTTGGGTTTTTGAAAGTTTAACAAAAAATAATGAGAAAAGTGACACACAGTTTAGTATGACTTCTCTTGTACTTTAACCCGAACAGGGATGAATAGGAGTTGATGATTCACTCATATTGTGGTCCTGTTGCTTCTTTGCCAAATTTGCTTTTTCAGTATAAAACACTTGCAGGCAACAGCAGCTGCATTAAAACATTGTTTCCTTGTATGTCTGTTTGTGCATGAGGGTTCACATGAATTTATTGTCATTCCATCATTCACAGTGACAGGCATTGTAGCTTGCTGTCATGCCATGGCACTTTACAATGATGTGAACTTTAATTTTTTATTAAGATAGTAAGTTACAATCAGTTAAAGATAAATGCCCTAGTTTGAAATGGAATAAAAGCTGGGATGCCCACAGTACTAACAGGTTAGCATGGTTAACAGCAGCCTTTTGGGATAACTCTCCGTTGTCACTAATACAGTTCCACTGGTGGAAGTGCTCCTGTTCCTCCTGTCACTTACTCTGAGGCTAAGAATTATTAAGGCAAGAATTAAGAAAAAAAAGTTCCTCATAAGTAGGAATTCATCCCAGATTAATGCAGATGTTTCAAAATTAGATAGCTAAGTCTGCTCTAGTCATACTTGTCTGTCTTTTATAGTGTGTTTCTGGATTATTATTGAAGAATAATACATTATAATTATAATAATGCCTAATAATTCCAGTGTACGATGCATTGAGTGCATCGTACACTGGAAGTGCTTATTTTTCTGTATTCGGTACAGAAGGGAGCCTATGTTGAACCAGTTCAGTCTTAAATGTCTAACTTTTGGAAAGCTGAGTACATGAGTGTATTTTCAAGTGTTTTAATAGAAGATTGCTCAATTTTTTTCAAAGTTTTTCTCTGTGCTCAAGCCCTTGGACCAGATTCATAGTCCTTTACATTTAAGAGCTACTAAACAGATGATCAGGCGTAGAAAATAGATCCTTGGACCCCAGAGACACTCTACAGAGAACCATTTCTGTAACCAAGGAATTTATTCACTCATTTTTTATCACTGCTTAACTTGTTCTTTGTCCGTTTAAAAACATCTGGTTTTCTCTATGTTCTTAAACTTGCATTAGAAATCTTAGGGTCTTTAGCTATTTTGTGGTCCTCATGGTCCTCATACAAAATCCGAAAAGGGGGTTCCTAACCAGAATGAAACTCAGCATTACTTGCAGCATCAGTACCAGTAGTAAATCCAAGCATGTGGAGTAGGGGAGAAAAAAAGAAAAAAAGAATCCCTTTGCCGATAAATCAACCTCAGATTCAATGTGAATCATCAGATTTAGTATTACTATGATCAGTATTCATGGAAAATAAATGATGCCAAATATGCTTTAAGAAAAAAGAAATCTGTTTAAATGGTATTAATGGTAAGGCATACTACAGCAAGGTGAACAACACTGATAATATTAAATTAACCCAAGAGGTTCCCTAATCAGGATCCCTATGCAGAAATCTGCTTGCCAACTGTCGTTCTTTTTCCCATTGGTTTAGTTAAGGGTTGAAGTTCTTCTTGAAGTTTCTTTTTTAATCATTAGATCCCGACCTTACAGTTTTCTCTGACTACTTTCCTTCAGGCTGTCTTTGCTCCTGTCAATTTAGGATTTCCAGGGAATTATTCTTCTTTGAAATGCATATTCCAGGCTTGAAATACTGGCATATGTACACTGTAGAGTAATTGTGGAGGCCAAATGTTTAATTACACATGACAGCTGGAGCTGTAGGAGTCCGAGGCATGCTTGAAAACAACTTATGCCCTATGCAGTCTTAACGAAAAGGAACAAAATAATATATATTTAGGTTTTGTGCCACATGGTAGCCGCTGTTCTCTCTCTTTTCACAAGTGCGGGTGTTTTGCAAGAAGTTCAGCTGCTTTCACTTCTGTGTACTGTCTCTCTGAAAATATACTTTTTTTCCTTCATATAATCTAGGCACAAACTTTTAGACCATGCAATCCTGGAAGAAATGCTCAGAATTTTTTTCATTTTTTCCTGAGTGAGAGAGAAATGTTTTTTCAGTAGCTTCTCTAATACAGTGTTGTTGACACAATTTCATAAAATCACATTACTATAAATGCCATAATCAAGTGATTTTAATCATAAAAGATATAAGCAACATATGTATTTTACCCTAATACATGTGATTTACTCAGAAACAAAGCAAATGGAATAACCTGAATTCACAAAATATTTATTTCAATCAGTAAAAATATTTGTCCACATTTATAGACAGAAAGATTTACAGACACATGAAAACACATATTTAATTCTGCTGACAGAAACATTTTGTTCTTAGTAAAACAGAGGTAAAAAGTTATTTCCTATTATCTTCATTATCTTCACCAGCTCTTCATTTGACATAAATTCATATAATGCCACTGATGAAATCCCTGTGTTGGTTTAAAGTAGTTGGGGGGGCTGACTCAATATTTGTCACAGCTTTTCTATATACACACATATATATACACACATATATATACACACATAATGATTTTAAATTATTATTACATTGAATTATTATTATACTTACTGTGCAGAATAGGCTAAAATTTTATATTGAAATTTTGGTAAATCAGATATTCTTTGTGCATTGTGTTACCTAAGCATATCTTCATTAAATTATACCATAATATGAAAGGGATTTCCTTTTTTTCCTTTTCTTACTGTATCCCCACTTTATACAGGATTGTGGTAACATTTAATTTAGTGGTGGTGCCATTACTGTTTCACAGGAAAAGAGCAAGCATTATTTTAGCCTCTGAATGTTCAATTCCACGGTGAGAAAAATACATTACTGGTGCCCAAGTGAAAAAGATATTTCACTCCTTGCAAGGAGGAGTTAATGAATATCTGTAGCACTTAGATGTACAAACAAGCAAAAGACATTGTTATATTTTCCTGATGTGTTTTCTTTTATGTAAAGAGAGCAAAGGTGAGATTGATTTGACAAATGAACTTTAAAGGAATATTGCTCAGTGATGTTGGGAATGAACTGCTTTGTACAGTAGGTTAAGAATGAACAATGTTGTACCTGAGGGAGTTAAAATGAAACTCCCACCAGCAAACAATCTGAGCACTTGACATCATTGCCATGAATCAGCAAGGTAACTAAACCTCTCTTAAAAATGTGAAGCAAAATTTCAGTTTTAAACTACTTTGTGTTTCTTGAACAAAGAAGGCCTTCTTTGAGATAAGCCTGCTTGCTAAATATGTGAACCATTAAGCACCACACTCATCTTTTTTTTTTTTTCTTTTTCCCCCAACAGTTCCTTTGCCCTTATTCTGATCATTTGATGGCAAGCAAATCTGTCAAATTGTGTCAAAATTATTTCAGGTTTTCCTGGGCTCTGATTACCTCTATGTTTAGAAAATAAGATGGGAGAGATGACTCTGAAATACCCAACTTGATAAGGAGAAAATTAGAAAAACACTCAACAATTACTCTCATCCACCACTTCAAAGCCCCAAAATGAGATACATAAAAGTTGGACTGTAAAGTCTAAAAGTGAGTTGTGAAACAGGAGACAGGGAAGTGGACCATGATGAGCCAGAAAAATCATATTGTGAAAATGGCTGCTTCCAAGACTCATCTAATGGAAGCACAGGGACTTCCATCAGTCAGGAGTGTCCGCTTGCAGGTAAAGCCTTGCTCAGGCTCCCTTCCACCTGCACAGCAGGGGACGTGCATAGGTGAACATACGTATATACTTAGGCTCGTAAATACCACAGCTTGCAGGGTTTCCTGAATCACTCAGGGAGCTGACATGCACCAAATGCACCTCAGGAAGTAACAGTGATGACTGATCCCTTAAAGCTCTATACCAGAAACCCTGAAGGCAAGTCACCTTCCACCCTCTGAAACACTTCTGCATGCAAACCCTCCACTTCACGTGGTGCAGAAACATCCGTTCTGCTGACACTGCCCTCGTCCTACTCCGTACAGTATCGCTGTTTTATTTTCCTCATCTAGAAGGTTAAGCTACCTGTTGGAGCTGTGTCTCGTATAGCTGAAGGTGTTTGATTTCAACCAAGATCAAACAAATGTCTTTGGCATTGTCAGCCTGATGTATTAATACGGTAAGCTCACATAATACAGAATGTATGGTGTGAGACTAGAGTCTTTTCTCTCTTAAGGAAACATGAGTTTGAAGTTAAATCATTATAATAAAAAGTAATAGCTTTTAGCAAGCTTTTTGTGCCTTTTAAGTTTTCTGCTAATATAGAATACCATCAAGACAGAAGGTTGTACAACGCAGAGAAAAATATCCAAGGCTGAAAACAAGAGAGATAGGAAATATTACTTTAAAAACTTTGACAGAGGGGAAGATGCTTATACTGTTAGTGTTGGGGGGTTGCATGTGATAGATGAACACATGTGAATCAATCATCAGGCTGATTTTCAATATGTTTTATTTCACTGCAGTCTCCCCTTTATCTAGCCTTCATGGATTGCACTTACCCCTTTGTAATATTGTTTTTCAAGCTTTGTAGATTATTTGAACGTTATTTTAAGTTTCCTGTTTTAGGAATCAAGACTTGCTTACTGATGTAAACAAAGGTCCTTGGGAAATACATAACAACAAAAAGACATTGTGAAATGTTTTGATGTTTTGCTTTTAATAGGTAATATTATTCTCAGTTTTGGAGTGAGCAGCTCTAGACTGGCTTTTAATTCAAACCAGGCACAAGAGTGTACATGTTGACCTATGGGCTTTGCCAGAGCCAAACAGGAACAGAGGAAGTGATGTCCCGAAAGCGAGCCCAAACACCTGTACAGGTCACTGTTGGTCCATCATGCTCAGCTAATTTTCCCCTGCCCTCTGACCTAGTTTTCCACAGTGCCATCAAGATTTATATCTTTCATCCTGCAAACCCTACAGCTGCCTTCAATTAATGCAACCAGCCTTAACTTTGTTATCTGATAAACTGAACTCGCAGTGCTATGGGAACAATTGTTTTATTATTGTATTGATAAATTATCCTATTAACGAGTGGCTACTATGAAAATCAATTAAAATCTTGGCTGAAATACTTGAATATCACTGGAGAAGATGCAAGGGGGAATTAACTACTGAGTCAATTAACTGTTATTCCATACAGTTCATAAATTAGGTGTGACCAGCACAAAATCTGTGATTTGTATTGATAATTAGAACACAAAATTATTGGATGAAATATGGAGTGACATGATACGGGATTTAATTTCTTATTTTATAGGCAGTATGCCTGTGTGACTTACTTGCAGTGTGTTGGAGATAGATTTCACAAGTTTCTCCTTTCTGTTTCTCGTGGATATTTTCATGCACGTTGGATAGAAATGCCAGCCTCCCACCCTTCGGACTCCATGAGAAGGCAGGAGTGGTGGCTTGCCCAAGTGTATATGAAATTGAGATCAGCTCCTTACATACTTCCTGCATGGACTGGACTTAAACCAACCTGTCTTTATGCAGAGTGAATTTTGTTTTAGAAGGAGGATTGGAAGATCAGAACGATTTCTGAAATAAGGTGATCCTGGCCACAGACAAACATAGTGTTACTTGGCTTAAAGAGCAGAAAAATCAGACCTGCAGGCTGGTTGGGTTGTTAATAGTATGTGCTACCATTACACTAGAAAGAGTTAGTTGATGTCTTGTGCGGAGAGCAACAGAGGCTTTTTTTGATGCAAGCAAGGACTTGCTCTGATACCCAGGGAAAAAGATTCAACACCTTTTTTTATAAAAACAAGTAATACCGTATTGAAGCATTTTCAGCTAATAATCACTTGTATAAGGTCTGGGGATTTAGTTCTGTCCTCTCGACACCCCTCATAAAGTATGGTTTAAGAAAAAGTAAGTAAAATTATATGTACTGCATAAAGTATACATTATACCTCAAATGATCTTAAACTATACCTTAAACTGTGCTTTGGGGAAACATAATCAGAAAAAGCAGCACCATAGAATGAGCGACAGTGAAACTTCTAAGTAAAACTATACTTTCCCTCAAGTATATTATACTTAATGGAGTTAAAGACTTCACTTTAAGTGGAATCTTTGGAAAAAAAGGGGTTTACCTTGTCACTGAGCTACTGCACTTGGAGGTAGTGTAAGAAGGCACATCCTTGGTTTATTTGGGGGGAGGGGAGAATGGGAGAGAGGGAAGAAAATCTCCTCAGGCAAATTTCAATAGCTGAGCTGTTTTTAGAGCTTGTCTCTTTTGGAGGGTGGTGGGGGTGGTAGAAGCCGTGATTTGCTACTCTCTCACTCTACATGTACATATATGGAGTGAAAAAGAGATTTAGATACACACGTATATATTTTTATGCATGTATACGTATACACACACGTACATGTATTTTTATATACATATAAACACACATGGAGTGGTCTAAGGAAACATATACTGAATAAATTTTGTCCAGTTCTCATATCTCAATTAAACAACAAAGACAGTTTCCTTAGGAAAGAAGGAACAAAGCAGTCCTGGCACGGGAATATCAGAAAATGAAAATGTTGAGAGACTGAAAACAGAAAGAGGAAATTAGAGCTATCGTGCACCAGTGAATTATTATAAGTCTCTCAGCTGCTCTTTGGCAATGGTTGCTGCAGGGAACTCTACATGAACACGTCTCATTCACCATCAGCAGCTTATGGAGACTAACACTACAAAGCCGGTGCATAAAAGCAAGGGAGGTGGGTGGGTGGAAAAATCTGCTTACTGACAGTGCTCACCATAGGAATGACAAACTTCACCTAGAAATGACAGTAGTCCTTAATGTTGCTGGGCCACGGAGTCTGGATAATTGCAAAGAATTTAAATTGAGATGTCTACTAAAATACTATTCACAAGATGTTATACTGTGAACTGGTTTTAGACCTTTTGTTTACTACAGCCGTTACTATCATCACTTTATAAGTGTGATAACATCCAGAATCTCCAATAAGAACCAAGCATCACTATGCTAGGTGGTTTCAAGATCAACAAAAGTCATTTTTTTAAGACCTTCAAAAATCCTGGAGAGCGGATAGCATTCCTTTGAAGTTAAAGATTATATGTGTAATTCATACAAAAGCAAAAGTATTTTCTTTTTCATCAAATGCTTTTCCTAAGAAAACTAGTATTTGACAACTGGTATATAAAATCTGTACTAGATTGTAGTGATCCTTTCAGGCAAATGTAATCTGTAATGGCATGGAAAATTGTCATAGTATTGTGTCCTGAAAATGAGGGATGAAAGAATCTTCCTTAGCTAATACAGGGTAAGAAACATTTGAGCCTAGAGAACAACATGGACAGAAAGTCTGCTGCCATTAATCATGGTAGCTGCAGTCAAATCTGTACAGTTGCAATAATCCTCTGCATAAGGTCCTTCAGTCTGATCTCAGGAGCTTAGTAAAATCTCCTGACCAAATAGTGCAGTGCAGCTACTACTAAATATACGTATTTCACTGTGGGGGTGAGACATACAGATTTATAAAGAGCTGGTGCTCTTTATGTTCAAAACATAAAGCATAGAGCAATATTGTCTTCTTTCGGAGGATTTTGTATGTTTGCAAGAAGTTGGTATGAACTTCTGGACGTTGTTTCAGGAGTTGATTAAGTGCTTGCCTGCCTACCTTTTTTTTTAAGAGTTTGTGAGAGGACAGGGATTATTTTTCACAGGGCGGAGTAGAAGCTGTATACACTTTTTCCTGCAAGGTTATTGTTACCATTGGCTGGTAATAGTCACAATGAACAGTTCAAATTATAGAAAACAGTGGTGTTTACTATCAACCCACCTGAAGTCATCTGGAATACACACAAGCCTCCCATGTTTAGCTCTCTGATTGGAATTGACTCTCTAAGAATCTTTTGATAACATCTTTGGAGGAAGCTGAACAGTTTATGGTACCTGTCTGTATGCTTACTGTAAATGCGCTCCTCCACAGCTCGCCTTATGCAGTCAGGGTGTACTTATCACGTGGATGCTAGAGGATGTTTTATCCTTCATTACAATGCATTCAGGTTTTCACTGTTGGAACCTGATCTAACCTTTAGCTTTTGAGCCTTAATGAAAAAATCTGCTTTCATCTCTTTAATCTAGCAGTAGTGTGGTGTTGTCATTGTTTAATACGCAAGCAATAACAAGGGATCTGCAGCAGAGCAGAACGGGCAATAATAATTAAAAATAACTTACAAATACACTTGCAATTGCATGAAATGCTTCTGCTTTTTTACTGTTTCATGCTAGACATTTTACATTAGTATCCAGGCAACAGAAAGTTAATTCAAGAAAAACTTTACAAATCTCAAGATCCCTCCACCACGCTCATAAGCAGATGGACCAGAAGTGCACCGTGCACTGCTTGCCACAGGCTATTCGATCTTCATCATTCACCTTTCTCTGTTTCCAAAAGGTCTCTCCCTTAGTCAGAGATCAGAAACAATACTTGGTAACCTACCACGTTTACCAGTCAGACACACAGCTGAGAGAAGGGGATGACTTGTCAACCCCTCCTAGATGTTGGTGGAGGATGCAATCCACTCTGTGACGGTGGCTACGGAAAGGCTTGTGTGCTACCTTTAAGCTGTAATATACGGGGACAGTGGTGCATTTGTGGATGTAAATAGGGAATAAATAGGATGTAAATAAGGGTAAGTTTTGTCCTCACACCTTGTGTAAGCATATACGAATATATCAAGAGAAATCCAAATTAGTTGTCAAAAAACTCAAGACCAAGAAAAAGGCTGAAAGTACTGGAAAATGAATTATTGCTTTAATTAAACATTCGCCCAGGCTTCCTCAATTTAGGTGCATTATTTATTAGTTTTTTTTTGTGCCCAGGGTGTGCATGAAGAAGCACCCTATGCTTATGACTATTTCGGTCTCTAGCTGCGCTGCATGTCAGATGACTTCGTCCAACGCGCAGATCCAAGCGCAATTTGTTGTTTAGGTCGTTGGGGAGAAACCTCATAGTCTTGTGGTGGCATATGCAGATAGAATTTCATTTTTGCCATGAGACAGTAACAACGAGCAACACAAATACTTTTCTGCTTTCATTGTGTCCCTTTGCCATGTGGAAATAATCAGGCTGTTGGTTAAGGCTATTTGAGTATTGCTGTCTCCAGAGGTATACACACATGCTACAAAGTCTTCAGACTTGTCTTTTAATTCCATGTTCATATATAGCCTAGTATTTCTGGGTATTTTTTTTCTTTTTTTTCCCCACCGAATCTCTTTTTAGTCTCTTTGATAGTCTTTTTTGTATCATGTGATCTTTCTGTGTTCTCTGACCTTTTACTGCATCAATCATTTTAAATACACAATTGTGAATTATATATGGCATTATACAATGCATATTTAATTATCCTATAGGCACCATCAGTACCATAAGTGAAATTTACATTTCACAGATGAAATCACCATTTCCTTCATTCACCCAATAGGATAAAACATAAAAAAACCGATATACTCTGTCCACAGAATAAGAAATGCTGTACATTTTCTAAAACTGTGCATAATGATGAGTTCAGGGATGCACAAGCAGTATAACTCACCAATTTTTCATAATGTTTCCCTCTGTAACTCCAGCAAAGTAAGTGTGATGATAAAAATGGGCAAACTTTTGAATTCCTCTGAGTTTGGATGACGGTATAACAAAACCCACTACGCCTTTGATGGGAGCGCCTTATGCGGCTCAACTCAGCCCAGACCTCATTGACTTCTGTATTCTGAATTTTTCAGATAATATCATCTGGCATCCATACTACTTTGGCATGCCAAACAATATCTATCTTATCTAACTCAATCAATCAGTCTGTCTGTCATACTTTGCATTTATATAATGCCTTTATCCAACAAATGCAACCTGCTTTACAAACTTTAATTAACTTAGGCATCTAGCATCCCAAGGAAGCAGGGAAATACGATCTCTTTTTGTACGGCAGAGGAAACTGAGACACAGAGAAATGATGAGTGGGAGTCATCTTGCCTAACTTTAGCTGACTAAAAGATGGACATTTAAACTTTGGAAAACCACCCTAGGCTCTCTTTAATGTTATAGGAAATAATTCATCCAGCATCTTTTAGGCACTGATGAGACTAATTATCCTCTAGAGGCTTTTATTTGTGGCCATGAAAGAAGCCTAGATGCCTACCTTATACTTAAAAAATCTACACTAGGGAAGATGATCTGTATCCAAAATGACTTGTCCAAAGTCATTGAGAAATACAAGATATGCACTGTTCAATAAAACCAAGTTCTGAGAATATAATGCTTGAGCTTTCCTTTTGGCAAACTGAGAAAACAGAAGGATTTAGAAGGGATGTTTTTATGGTTAAAGCCATGGCCTTTCTACTCTAACACAGAAAATCTAAAAGACTGTATGGTTTATCTTTTAATAAAAATACAAATGCCCATTTAGGCCTCGCTCTTTTCTCCTGACAAAATGATTCTTTACAACTGGTGCAAATCTTTTGAGACGAAAAAAGTGTTCAAAAAGTTTATTATAGTTTTACTTGAAAATGTTACAGTGAATGTTATTTTAGAATTTTTCTGCTTTTCTGAACAACAAAATGATGTTCTAATCCCCCTCCCTCTTTTCTTCATTCTTACATATTTTTGTCTTTTTCAGTTTCCTGCCCTTGCCTTTCTTTTGTGGACACACAGCCCAAAAATGAAAATATGAATAAAAAAAGGAGTAGGAAGACCCCAAGACAAAAATACCAACAAGCAACATAAATGCAAGAGAAGTCTTTTTAAAAGTGACTTTGTAATTAAAATACGTATAATGTTCTTCAGTTTTTTGTTTTCTTCCCTTGCTTTAGCTCTCTTTTTCCTGGTTGTCTTTCCTTGGAGATATTTACCCTAACTAGATCTTGCCTTGAAAATTACTTCCAAATTTTCCATTCATCGGTGACTCGTTAGGATGCCTCTGGAAGGAAGCCCACAGCACTTTCGCTTCTCTTTTCTATACAGTAACAGGGGACTGAAAGAAAGGCTCATTCAACCTCCTCCCATTGCTGGCACTATGATAGTCCTCAGAGTCCAGTTTCTTCTAGGGTCAACCAAGGAAGAAAATGCCCCTTCTTCTGTGAAAAGCTGTGAAAGCTTATAACTAATAGTTAAATTTCATGATGCTTAGGGCTTTTCCATTGGTTTTGCCTAAGCATTCATCGGAGCTACCAAAGTTAGCAAGGTAGGACTGCCTTTAGAGCTCCCAGGCAATCTCCAAGTGTAAATCAGGAGATTAAACTTTAGACAGATGCATAATATGAAACAGGAGAGGTTGATACACCTCCTGCAGCATGTGGGGAAGGGAGGAAAAACTGTGAAAGAATTTGATGAAGGGCAGAAAGGATTTTTATGCACATCAGTTCTTACCTGAAGGAAGTGGCAGGGTTCGATTTAGGGAGTAGGTGTGTTGTAGCTTTTAATCATACCAGAATCAAATTATTTTATATAATATACAATTAATGGTTTTATTAAACAATCAGAAAAATTAGGGACACAAGATACCTCACTGTGCATTTTAAAATCCTCAACTGCAGTTCAGCGGGAAGGGAGAACACAGGCAAGCCACCGCCTGCCTCTGGTTTACATTAATTTATGTCACTGCCAGAGAGTCCAATACTAGGGATGGTCTGGACTTGGCAGAACACTGCCTTATTTCAGATATACTTTCCTTTCAGCCTAACGAAATTGCTCCCAGCCATCTCCTTACAGATTCCAGCATACTCTACACACAACTCTGCAAGACTTCAACATCAAAGGCTCATCTGGGCAGCAAGAATACTCTCAATCACTATGTTTCTTGTGTAGAAGATTATTTCCTCAATGCTTTCTAAGCACCCTTGGAGCACTTTTCAAAACTATCTTCAATAGTAAAGAAGTCAAACGATCCCAGGGAAAAATAGATTTTTTTTTCCAATATGAACCTGAAGAAATTTGTTTCTTTTTCTTTTTCATTTTAAGACAATTCAGTGAAATTATTTAGCTTTTTTAAAATGGAAAACCTATATCTGTGTTTCTCAACTTAAGAAAATGCAGGAGAAATAATGGCAGAATGTATATTGTAACTACATACAATATAATATCTTTATACACTGCAGTCATTACAATTAAAGGAAAAGGCTTTTTTTAATTATTATTTTAAATAGTTGTTATTCATAAAATGTTTATAATATATGAAACAAATAATTGTGACTAACACATTGTCTAATAAAGATGAAAAGGATGAAAATCCCTATGAATTTTTAATCTGAAAATAAAGAACATTAACAATCCTTAATTATATCATCAAATATTTAAAATTACCTCCCACACTAAATTTTATTTGTATTTAATATATTTATTTTTTAGATATCTGTAACATTTTTATAAGTGGGTATATAAAATATCATCAGCTCTTACAACAAGAGACATCTTGATATAACGTATTCAACATCTTGATCAAAATTTCCATTTTTTTTTAAGATAAAACAACAACCTTTGTACACTATATTAAAATTTATATTTTTCTCAATGTAGTCAGATGCATAATTAATATTATTACTACTACAAAAATTAAATTGTGCTTCTCAGGAAAAAAAAACACCCTCATGTAGGTCCAGATTTTTATGCAAAATGCTTGCATAGTTTGCATGTTCCTAATTCATGGAATACGCTTCTGATTTTGGTGTTTATATTCCATACAATGATCCTCCAGTCATCTACCACTGCTGAGTCTTCTGTTAATATAGGAAGAAATTAAGCTCTCTTATTGCCCTTCAAACCTATTCCATCATCTCATTCCAACATCAACTACAAACATAGTTTCAGTTCTGCTGTAGATTACTAGGTGCCTATAGGTACTCAGTGGCATTTAAGTGGTTGGTAAGAGTCAAAGTCTCTCAGGAACTGAAAAGTAGCTCTATGGTAAGATGTATCTCAAGAAATAGGAACAAATGCAGCATCTTGTAGAGAATTAGGGCATCAGGTTCCTGAAGAGCATCAATCAGGCATTGCAGATCATGTCCCCAGATTTTTCCATCAGATTCTTTAATGAAAACAAAAAACATTTTGAAACTGTGCAAGAAAACACAAAATGCATGAGTCATGTTAAAGATACAAGAAGTTCCAATGCAATCAATCTTATCTATCACAGACTGGTGATACATGAAACATTCTATAAGCCACTGGCAGAAGTCTTGCATTCACTGGCCCTTGTTCTTGTAGGGGACTTCAATCTACTGGGCATCTGCTGGCAGTATAACACGGCAGAGAGGAAACAGTCTGGGAGGTTCCTGGAGTGTGTGGAGGATAACTTCCTGACACAGCTGGTGAGTGAGCCCACCAGGGGAGGTGCCTCGTTTGACCTGCTGTTTACAGAGAAGGACTGGTGAGAGATGTGATGGTCAGAGGCCATCTGCCCATTGTACTGACAGAGCTGGCAAAGGAGATAGCCAAGCGAGGGGGTGGAAAGGGAAAAAAAAAAGCCACTCTCCATCATTTATCAGCAGTCCTGGTTAACAGGGGAGATCCCAGAGGACTGGAGGCTTGCCGATGTGATGCCCATCTACAAGAAAGGCCAGAAGAAGGATTCTGGGAACTACAGGCCTGTCAGCCTGACCTCCGTACTGGGGAAGATCATGGAGTGATTCATCTCAAGGGTGCTCACAGGGAATGTGAAGGACAACCAAAGGATCAAGCCTAGCCAGCATGGGTTCATGAAAGGCAGGTCTTGCTTGACCAACCTGATCTCCTTCAATGACCAGGTGACCCGCCTAGTGGATGAGGGGAAGGCTGTGGATGCTGTCTACCTGGACTTTAGTAAAACCTTTGACAGCGTCTCCCACAGCATTCTGCTGGAGAAACTGGTGGCTCATGGCTTAGACAGGTGCACTCTTCTCACTACAAGAAGGACGTTGAGCTGCTGGAGCATGTCCAGAGAAGGGCAACGAAGCTGGTGAGGGGTCTGGAGCACAAATTTTGTGAGGAGCGGCTGAGGGAACCGGAGTTGTTCAGTCTGGAGAAGAGGAGGTTGAGGGGAGACCTTATCGCTCTCTACAACTACCTGAATGGGGGTTGTGGTGAGGTGGGTGTTGGTCTCTTCTCCCAAGTAACTTGTGATAGAATGAGAGGAAATGGCCTCAGGTTGCACCAGGGGAGGTTTAGATCGCATATTAGGAAAAAATTTTTTACAGAGACAGTGGTCAAGCATTGGCACAGGCTGCCCAGGGAGGTGGTGGAGTCACCATCACTGGAAGTGTTCAAAAAATGTGTAGACGTGGCACTTGGGGACATGGTTTAGGGGGCATGGTGGTGTTGGGTTAATGGTTGGACTTGATAATCTTAAAGGTCTTTTCCAACTGTAATAATTCTGTGATATCCAACATGTTCTTATAGGCAAAGCATTCAGAAAATGACTAGTCATTTGGATGCTTTGGTTTAGTCTCATGTTAGATAGATTAAATACTCCAACAGGAATTGTTCAATCTTTTCTGAAAATCAGGTTCCCTTAAGGACATAGAAAAAATCAGGAGTACAAATCTCTGTCTTTTTTGTTCCTTTGTAACTTAAAGATGGTTTTACTAGATTGGATTAGAGACCTGAGTACGACACAGCACCGCCACCTTGTCTAGGTATATTACTGAGTCCTCTTTGTGATCTTTTGTGTCAAGGAAAAATCTAGCATTGGACAGACGATGGTGACTTGACTTGCCTGAATACTGCATCTGAACACATCTCACAGTCTTCTACAATGGCCTCTCTTACTTGTTGAAGATGTCAGAATAGACACCGCATTAGACAGCCAAGGAGGCAATCTCCTTTTACTGCCACGAATAATACAATGTGGTGATTATATTGTTCTCATCTCCCAACAGGCAAATGTTACCGTTTATTTAATGTTATTTTTTCATTAAAATGAAAATGTAACTTTGCAAGTATGGTAAAGCTATTCTGGGCACCGCACCTTCTTTGCTCTATTTATATATTTCAAATGTATTTAATTTAAAATAACTTCATCTTTCTAACTATATTTAAGCTAAAAATAGAGAAGATGGAAATTTCCTGAAATTGGGCTGGCACCACGGTTTAGTGTGATAACAGTTATCTCTGAGAACTGGGTTGGAACACAGTTTAAATTATACAAGTTTGATTGCTTTTTAGGCAGCTGCTTTGTTGATTTTGCTCTTGTGTCACATAGGAGTCCCCGGCACAAATCAGGATCCTAAGGAAGAGCGATTGAACCGGCAAAGAGAAGAGAGTCTCTGCCCCATACCGGCTGTTTAAAATACGCTGAAGGATTGCATTATCTGTTGCAGTTCAGTTCAGCTGTGTATCTGCCCCAGCACGACTTCCAAGTGGGTTAACGGGGCAGGCTACCTTCAGTATCAAGTACGTTGTCTGACAGCCTTGCATGAGAAATAGAAGCTATGTCTAATCAACACTCTGTCTAGTTTTAGGCAATGCTATTACTCTCTGACTTTCATGAGCATCCCTGATAATTTATTAATTAAAAAATGGAAAACATACGATTTGTGAAATTCAGAAAAAAGCAGTATATTAAAACATTGCTCTAGGCATGTTTTGCTGCATGTAAATCTGATTTGTTGACATCCTATATAACATACCAAACCAATGTACTTCAGCCCAATGTTTTGCTATCTTCCAGCATAATTAATTTCCAGGGATGTGTGTGCATCCAAACAAGAAGCAGAAAAGGATCATAAGGAATGAACTTGTCTGAATATATTCAGGCAGTATATACATGAAAAAATGAAACCGGTAGCCTTATGCTTCCCTACTACCAAAAGTTCATCAAGATTAGTAACTTTGGCAGAGCTTAATTAACAGCTAGGGAAAATGTAACCTGGGGTGAGGGGGAGGCAAACTGATTAACAGAAACTTTTTGTTTCTTAATTATGCTTTGAATTATTCTCTTTTAGATCCTTCTCACCTACTGATGGGCAAACTGCATATAGTTTAGCATTCACATTGTGTTCAGATAAGTCTCAGGCATTCAGAAGGTTATTCAAACACTGCTCTAACGTTCCTACTTAGGCAAGACTGCAAACTTTGTATAAAAAAAATCTGTTTCCTGACATTTTTTGCCTGGTTGGACAACTTACAAACAGCTTTTTTCATGCCTTTTCATGGGTTTTCTTCTATTTGGGTTAGATTCCAAGAACAAGGATGAAAAAAATGATAAAAACAACAAAAAAAACCACAACTGAGAAGTTCAAATGAGGGTGTTTGGACTGAAATTGGGGTAAATACTAAAGAGTTGAGGTGACTTAGCTTATTTAAACTGTTTGAGGCTGTTATTCAGCGCTGACCTTCTGGCCTCCTGCACCTCTGGGTGGGCAGCTGTGCATGGTTGAATGCATGTCAGCCACATGTCTCTTGTCAGCCACAGGCATGGAGCCAGCAGTGATTCAGCTTTGCATTTACCAGTCATGGTCAAAAGAAAAAGCCAGGCCAATAAATGGGAAGGGTGATAACGGTCTCCCACAACGGGGACAGGATCTGAACCAGCACTAGGTCCCTGCAGCTGTGCTTCGGAAACCATTAATTTGCTGGAGCGTCCTCAAGTGACACTGGACACTGTAGTGATAACACCAACAGCAAGAGTGGTAGCCGGCATCACAAGTCTAGTGAGATGCTTGGAGAAGGATCTGTAAGGAAGGTTCTCTCTCTCCCCCTTCCATTCTGCTTAACTGTGCATCTTGTAGCTTTGTTTCAGTGTAACTTTGCAACACATCCTGACTAAACTTAAGTACGCTTCTGCAAAGCAGTGTCTCTAATCGTATAAGAAAAAAGAGATACATCTGAGACTCTCTCCCTCTCTCTCCCTCACCATGTTCATCTCACAAACCACAATATCCATCAAAAAACTAAGGGAGTCCTGCCACAGTCCTTCCCAATATGGTGCACTGTGAAATGCAGTGCATTTTGGCTTTGCTCCTGCAAAATACAAACTTTGCTGTGGAGGGGTGGCACGATGTCTGTTTTATGATCTTTCCTAAAGCCAATCCCAGATGCCTCCTCTAAGTACTCCAGAAGACCCAAAAAGCAATAGAGAACAAAAAGAGCTCAAGGCTGAAGCTGATCCACACAGCAAGTTTGAAAAAGTAATAGCTACACGAAAAAAAAGCAGGCTGTTCCTAGACCAGCTTTGGAAAGGAGAAACCCTAAATTCACTGTATAAATGTGGGGGTTTTGGCATTTCCTCACTCAGCAATGAAACAAGATGTGGTGGCGATTCTGCAACAGCAGTGCCTCTGGCTAATTCTGGTTAACGTAGGCTACCTCCATGTACTTACCTCTTACAGCCTGCAGCTTAACAATCATTTACTGATCAGAAAATAGACTGATACTATGGCTATATTTTTGTTTTCATTAGTTGGTTATTTTTAAAAGGAAATAGCTCAGATTTTTTTAAAAGTTGTTTGTTGGGTATTTTAAAAATCAGGCTTACATTTTTTAGAGGAAAAAACCCGATTTTTAAATATACTCAGTAACTTATCTAACTAAGGTAACCAAAGAGGTTTTCCATCCAGGTAACCAAACTACTGTCTGGGAGCTGTAGCTTCCTAGGAGAGCAATGGAAGCTGTCTTCACTGCATCAACTTAATTAAATGTCGGCAATGCTTTCACAAGAGCAGGACCAGGATGGCAGCAGAGGCAAGCAGAGAATTCTGGATTAAAAACAGTCCCCACAGTTAATTAATGGGATCTGCCAAAAGCACTGAGCCCTTAGCCTCTTGCTGCAATGGAGCAGTAGCTTCTGTGGCTCAGGGACTAAGCAAAATAAGGGACTAGCTAAACCAATATTTAAGATGTGTGAAAAGTGTATTAATTATATTTAAAAAAGCCCACCACAGTTCAGAACACTGCCTGATGCTGTTGTAGGTTTCAGAATAGAATGATCAAGGTCTCAATTATTAACCCTCCTTTGCTGGGGTGCTTTTAACCCAGGAAGACACACTATTTTCAAGATCACTTGTAAATTCCCTGGTGTGCCTGCAGGTGGGGATGGAAGGGAGATACTCCCTATTAGAAATGCTGGAACTTTCCTTTTTATGCATTTATCTCTCAGCCTAGAGGAAGAAGGAGCAGTTCAAACAAACTCTTCTCTGGCTACTGTATTTCAGCACGTTTGTGACCTAGATAAGATCATTATCTAACAGCTTGGAGTGAAGTTGAAGTCATATAGTTGTTTTTAATAGGAAAAAAACCCTTATAATTTAATGTAATCTATGTTTGTGAAATAGCTGTGATACATTTCTGAGGCTCTGAGCTGTAAGGCAGAAAGGACACTTTCAACCAAATTATTCAACAGGTCAGATAAAATGGCTATTTTAAATTACACTGCTTGGGGAGTGGCACAGTTTTAGAAGGGACTTTATAGTCCTAGGAAGTGCTTATTTCTAGAGGAGAGTAATTAAACAGCTTGCTTAGGGAAGTTGTGCATTCTCTGTCATGTTAAGTTTTTAAATCAAGATTAGATATTTTTTTCCTGAAGACAGGTTCTGGGTCAAACAAAGGTTATGTCCTTGGTGCAAGGAGTCTCTGGTAAGAATGGTGGAAGAATTATGGAGGTCAGTCTCTTTGGTTTTTGCCTTAAAATTCACAAATAGTTCAGGAGACAATGACAAATAAAGCTGAAACTTCAGATAAGTGGACCACAGGTACAATACAGGCCCTTTTGTAGTCTAAAACCAGAAATACCATCTCATCTGCATACCAAAAGTCACCTTGGATACGTAGATCTCACCATTTTGCCAATAAGGCAATGCTGCTTTCCAAGATCACACCATATTTTTTTCTGCATCTTGCAAAACATCTTCTCTTGTCAGGAAGAGGGGAGCAGCAGAAAATGGATAAGCTAGCAGACCAGACTTCATTCCAGAAAGTTCATGGTAGGTTTAACTGTGTTCATGTCTATATTAACTTTCTCACAGCCATCCATATGAAGTTGGGAATCTCTGTGCATGGAAGGTCTTGTGGTAGCCTTATCTGTGCCTTTAGGAAAATCATAGTATGACCTCATAAGAGATCTCTAGGACACACAACAAAAAAGAAGGGAAAAACAAAAAAGAAGGAGAAATTTGGGCAGAAAGACAATCTTCCATGTTCATGTCCTCCAAATGCAGGGAGTCGCACAGTCTGACCTCATGGGATGTTGTGTGTGTGGACATGGAAGTGATGGGAGATCACCCCAAACCCCAGAACATAATAAACTCGGGATGATGACTTAAAGAATATTGCTTTTCTTCTCTTTTGTCCTTTTCTGCAGGGTTTTTTTTTCCCTTACAGAAGAGGAAAACATGGCCCTGGAATATGAAAACTAATGTATTCTTAGTTTCAGTGGACATTTTTTTTTGTCTTGGGTTAGTAACCTGCTCCATACGTACCACAATCACAAGCTCTCCTGCTCAGACCTGGTGCTGAAGAACTAAAGCTGCATATTTGGGAGCTGGTCCTTTACTTGGGATTTCCCTTCCAGGGGTGAAGGGCTGCAAGTACTTCGTGCCCCCTGCTGTCTTTTGGTCTCTCATATTGATTTACTCCACTTTGTGACCTTAGGGTCTGCTTTGACCTTTTGCCCTTTCATATGGGAACTTCTCTGCAGAAGGGGTTGCGCTGGAGTTGTTATGGGGAGCCAAGGGCAGTCACCGCTTTTCTGGGTAAAGCTTCCTTTTCGGTGGCTGACAGCTGCGTCTTGACTCTATTGCCTTGGATATTTGCACATTAGAAGGGATGGTGAAGGTCCATGGGCAGATCCTGGGGTTACTGCCGGTTATTAATTGCCTCTCTGAAACGACTGGGAGTCAGAAATACCACTTTTGACTTATATGGTGATGAAAGAGAACATAATCTGGCCCCCCTCATTTCGGTTACGTTAATGAAATGGCAGTGATCTAAAATACTGGAAGTGAGGTCCAGATGATGCCTGGTATAGGTTTTTTACTCTCTCGTACTGATTAGAGAGCAGCTCTGTGGAACATCTATTTAAAAGAGAAGCTCGCATGAATATATAAGCAAATGCAGTGCTGTGCCAAGCCACACCCACGTCTCAGGCACTGTCAAATATTTTGGAGGGGACCGTTTTTTTTTTTTCGCCGAAACAATGCACTTGTCTTTCCATATAAATCACCTGCAGAGAAATTAAGAAAGAAGAAGAAAAGAAAAAAATGCGCCTCTAAAACAAAGGGGTGTAAGCCCTATATTAGGCGTCAGACTGGCTAATTGCTGCCGAAGTATTTTCCAGCGAGAGAGAGAGATAGAGAGAGAGAGAGCCACCACCAGAAATATGAGGACTTAATAAGTAGTGAGAAGAGAATTTATACAAAAAAACAGACATAACAAGGCGAAGTTAATTCATCACAACTTTCACATAAGCCTTTGTTGGGCAGTTGGCCAGGCCCATCACATTATCTGTTTGACTCAGTGAGTCACTCCAGCTAATAGAATTTTGCCCCGTGTTTGTTGTTGCCATGGCAATGCAATATTATCAGGCATGTCATGTTCACAGATCAGTAGCAGCGGCGCTGCTGCAGACACACAACAGCTTTCAGCCTTTGACCATAAACAGGAATTCACTCCACAGTCAGTCTGTCAAAAAGGAAGTCGGCTGTGGTGAAGAAGCACTAGTGCCAGTACTACTAGCCTTTTCCTTTTTCCTTTGTGAGCGCGTTGCCATTATCATTAAAATAACCTTGAGTCGTCATGAATTCATTCATTCACAAACATTGTCAAAGAAGGTGCAATAGTTCAAGAGAATCCAGAGGGTCAAAGAGAGGACTAGTTTTAAATCTGTGCCTATTGAACCTGGAAATGACATAGTCTGTTAGATATAATCTTATTCTTACCATAGCAAATCAAGCTGTGTTGACTGGCACCAATGTCCAAGTCAATTCAGCACCATGAAAGGTTACTAGGAGTAAAGAGGTCATATCCTTTGTGGTATTGCTTTGAGAAATAAACTTAGGCATGTGTGGGAATATTTTACAAAGAATAGCTTTTTCACCAAAAGTGAAAAACAAATCCTGTCAGGAATCTATAGACTGCAGGTATTTTCTGACATAGCCATTTTTAGTGTTTAAACCAAAGATATAATTACTAAACATTATTTTAAATGTTTGGGTCATAAATATTCCACCAGATATTTTAATCGCTTTCCAAAGAAAATGGTTAAGTATCTTTTTGAAACTGCATTTTGAAACTGAGAATGCACTCCATCTTGGGGTTTATAAGGATTTTCATTTTCTTTCCAACATAGACATATCAAATAATAATACGGAATACATGGGAAGATCATAGACCCTCTGGATTTGATTTGTTTGATAGATTACACAGGGTTTATCCCAGTGTAACCTCTTTGACATCAGCTGAGTTGTTCCGATTTACCCTGCTTTGAAAGGAGGATTAAGATTCTTGGATTTAAAACACAGGAGAGAATTTTTGCAAGGACGTACTGTTTTTTAATGCCTCTGTTGTACGGAAAGACCTGTTTAAACATTTGTTGTCACATATGTCCCAAAATGTTGTTGACAAGCTATACTGGCATTGAGAGACCCTACACAAAGTTTAGGAATGAATTTGAAAATTATTATGAACAATGAGGGACTGATTATGCTTTTCCTTCTGTGGGCTTTACACTGGTATATCTCCACAGATTTTAAAGCAGTTGCTGCTGAAATGCTGGGAAAAGTGGCTCCTTTCTCATAAGTCCTGATCCCCTTTATTGCGGCACTCATTCTTAAGTTACGCAGCTGAGACCACCAAAGTGCTCACATTTAGACTGGTGTAAACGAAAAGAGTGTTTGGTCCCTAGTATTTAAAATTGAACTTTAGGACCAGTCTTAGGCTATGCTTGATGAATACAGAGCAGAAGTCCTGAGACGTAAAACTTTTGCCCACAACCCCTTTTCTGCTAAACGGAATGTCTACCCTCAGCTTGTGTTACCACGTTACATTTCATCCGCTGCGTCAGAATGGATTTATACTTGCTATGCACCTGCCTGAATCTTCCCTTGCTAACATCAAGCCACGGATCTTGCAGCCTGGATTTTTTTACAGTCACGAAAGAGGCTGTCTCTCCCATGTTGCCCAAAGAAATACTAAAGTCTAACTTGACTGTGTAGCGTACAACCAAGTCAAGTGCAGTGCTCCGGTACTAGAGTCCATTAATGGCCACACAATTAAAATAGCCCTACCCTTGTGCTTGAGACTTGAACCACTTTCTGGTAATCAGGAAAGAATAATGTTAGAATTGAACCTTTGCTCTCAACTACTGTCCTGAAGGGGCAGGCACAGCTTGATGAAGTTCCAAAGATTTGAAGTAATATGAGCTTTTAGCTGAAATCAATTTGCTTTAATGGCATTACTCTTGTTTTAGTCCGGTAAAGAAAAGATCAGAACGAAGCACAAAGAGGAGACAGCCTCCCCTTTGTTTTGGGGAGGAATGAACAGGAAGACTTTTAAAATCGCAAAATGGGACACAAGCAGTGAACTGATCCCTGTGCATCTCCATATACGTTTTTCAGTCAGCCTGTAGCATACCTATGTAAGACAACAGGAAAGAAGGAAGGAGTAACAAGCACCTATACCTATATTTTGTCTGCTCATTAAAGTGATAATATTAGACTTATATTGCTTAAAAGCTATTTCAGTGAAATTGATGCCTCTGCCTGGCCATCCTTTGGTCAGGTCCAGAACAACAATTGTCAGTCTGGCTTGCAAGGGCTCTGAACGTCTCACACAGGCTCCACATTAAGTGGAAGAGAGTTTTAACCAGTGAAACATCATCCAATTCAATAACAACATAATTAAACAGGTGCAGTTTTAGTGTGTTGAAAAGGAACGAAATACACAGAGTCTGCTCTAGTAGAAATCACAGAATAAACCAGTTATGGCTTGGATCATTACATCTTAGAGTAATGGCTGTTCTGTTTACCCCAAGGGTCAGCAGATTCCTGCCATTCAGTGGCAATCTGCAAATGCATTATAGCTAATCATGTCAAACTGGCAAAGGAGACTAAGTCATTGACATTTAAAAAATGTGTTTTTTAACGCATAACTTTTTTAAAGACTGTGTGATCTGCAGTTGAATCAAACATTCCACTCTGCCAGTTTTCCTCTATCGCAGCGAAATACACATTTTCCTGGAACTTGACTCTACCGCAAACACTTTCAGTTTTATTTCATGCATGTCCATGTTGTTTTATAGTATTAGTCCAGTATTTTCTAAGACAACCAAAGACAAAGAAGAATTCTTTCCTTTTACTCCAACAGAAAACATTCTTGCTGAAAAAGTAAGTTTAGAAGTTTAGTTCCACATAAAAGGGTGTACCTATTTCATGAAGAAAATTCGTAGTTGTTAAACCTTGTGAATAATGATTTAGTGAAAAATATATGTGTTATTCTATGGGTACTAGAATTTTCAATCGTATCACCCGGGGATGTGGTATATTATAAACATAGTCATAACTATGTGCTTTCATTGGTAGGCAGACCTGGTAGAAGTTTTGGGGTAAATGCAGGTACTGAAAATTAAAATGTCAAGCCATCTGCAATGATTCATAAGTTTGCCACAACTATGGCAAAAGATGTTGACTGAGGAAAGGAAAAGATTCAGCAAGTACTGAAAAAATTTATATAGACCTACTTATACATTGTGCTTCCTATCCAGCACTTCTCTGATTCCCTTTTTCTTACCTTGAAAGAGAAGCTTTTTGGAATCCTTCAAAAAAAGAATTGTAAAATAGCCTTTAATTTTGGCTGTAGCAAATGGACTTTTAGAAATATCCTGTGTTAATAGAAGACAAATGAGCTGAAAAAGTGGCTTTATAGAAAATGAACATTTTGAGTTCGCAGCTAAGCTCAATACTAATATTTTGTATCATTTACTGGAAACATTTAAATATAAGGAGCCTTCTAGAACTGAAAATTAAACAAAATATTATTTATTTATAAGCTTTTCCATGGCACTTAATGCTTTATGCATTTGAGTACTGACAGTAAGGTCATCTCTTAGTTAGTAACTTAAATTTATGAAGGGAGAGAAAACTTATCAAAACACATTTAAGCAAATCCAGAAAACTTCAGATACAATTACCTTAAAAGATAAAAAAATGTGTAAAGCGTATCTGGCTAAATATAAAAGTTCACCTTTTAGGCTTACTTAAGTTAAATTATGAAACACTTATCGGATTAACTGTTACTTGGAATCGTTTTCCCCATATCTCTTGTGTCAAAGGTCATTAAGAAAGCATCCTGAAAGGCATAAGAGGTGGAATCTGAGGTTAAACTCCTACTTCATTACTATAAGTCTGATTGTGCTGAGATATTCAGATGAACAAAGTTTAGCACCTGGTATGACAGAAAAATATTATCTGTGATCTAGACAGCAAGGATCTTGACTTAAGCCAAACTGCTTATCATACCAAGTGAAATCACAGTCTCATTGAAAACTATGGCAAAGTTCCCACTGACTCCAGTGGGACCACAGTTTTCATCCATGCATTTTAACCTTGGGAACTGTGGTGATGCCACTCCCACCTCTAATCATGCATGTAGATTTCCTTGCTTTTCTAGGTTTGGAGTTATTATGTTGAGCATAAACACTGTGAACCATCAAGAAATGCCCGAGGTGTAAAAAAACATAAGGGAAAGAAAGCATGCAAAAAGGCTAGAAGCAAAGAATTTTAGAAAGAAAACACACTTTTCCAAAGCTTTGGAGAAAAGGTGCAGTAGAAGACAATAAAGAAATTAAAAAGGAGAGATGGAATGAAAACAGTAGAGAGAAGATTGTATCCTGGAAGAAGTAGGAGACTGTAAATGAGCCTTGAAAGCAGGCAGGACTGGAGGGATAGGGGGTAGTGGAGCATTCAGTTCTCATGCTGTGTGTAGGCTGAGCACTTAAAAATCTTAACACTTTAGCAGGTAAAGCTACTGCACAATGATAGTAAAGCTTATGTTCAATTGTTCTGAGCTGCTTTTTAACATCCACAGTGGCACATCTAAACAAATCATCTCACTTTTAATGAAAATCGCTGTGATGTCGATCTGTGCTTTGTTTCAAATGTTCTTGTTAGTTCCTCAATCAATGTACAAGGCAACATTTTCAAGTGCATTAAAATGAGTCTATTTACCACTGTTATTATAATGATGGCTCTGTAACATCTAACAAATATTTATCCAGTTTGTCTAAATCGGTCAACACAGCGACATTTCTAAAAACGTTTGTAGCAATTTTAATAATAGAACCCCATATCGTATGCCGACTCCTTCAGGTTTTTCTCTAAGTCTAAACTGGGGCCAAACTACTTGCCCACATTGAACTGAGGTGTGCTTTTTAGTATGGTTACTAGCATGTATTATCATAGAACAGGTTAACTTCATTTTATATCTGAATTTCACAAGGAGACACAGTTGGTTCTATAGAAATAATGAACTCCGAGGCTCACAAGGAATGTAGTACAATTTTGACAGCAGCACAAAAAAGTTCATACCGATCACCAGAAGAATTAGTCCTATCTCTTTATTGACACTGACTTGAAAATGAGAGAGATTTTGAGTATCAGCACTAGACACTAGAATTGTAAGGAAATAAATACACCTATGGATAATCACTTCATAAATTTAAGCATCTTCATCTCCACAAAGAGCTGTCATCTTTGAACCCACACATTTTGTGCTTAATTTACCTTCTTGTGAGGAATATTTTTGAGAAATGAATGAGGTCCAAAAGAATGATCCATTTTCGACAGAATTTCTGTTTTCCTCAATTGCTCTATTTTTGTAGTATCCTTCTTTCCAATGTCTTTAGAAAGCAGTCTATTAGGAAAAGAAACAAAACTGTATTTACAATGTCATCAAGTATTATATTGGTTAAGTCAACACAATTATGGTTATGACATGGTGAACAGCCAGAGAGAAGCAGTCTACTTATTTACTACTAAATTTGTTGATTCAGTGAATGCTAAAGCTGTTCATTAATTGTTCAGCATAATATTTGTTATGTACTCTGGAATATGTCTGACAGGTGGGAAAGAGGGGGAAAGAGAGGAAAGAAATAACAAAGCTGAATATAGCTGCTTCTCCAATACACTTTAATCCTAAAGAGTATTTGCACTGGAAACTAGGTACATGTGAAAGTTTGTGTTCTTTACATGATTTTCCTCCACAGAAATTATTCGTCATAATTTTATCTAAAGTCAGGTGTTCTTCCATATTTTTTATTCTTTCTTCTATGTCTTAACTTTCAAAATCTCTATGGTTCCTCTACCAATAATAATTCCAAATTTCCCAGCATCCCTTCCGTAGTCATTTTACTCGAAAAGGTCCACCAGTCTTTTTTCCAAAGTTAAACCATTTCTCTTTCCAAATTTTTTTACCATTACCTGAGACAAAAAAAAGAAGAAAGAAAATCTCATCTTAGTCATCTTGTCCTTTACTTGACACTACCAGTTCCATCAGAAGATGGATCTATCTTGTGATGGGAAAACATCAGTGAGTGCAATGACACGTTGAATCAGGAAGGCAATATGGTGTGGTAGCTGGATTAAAGAGAAATATAGGCAGTAGATGTTCTGTCCTTGATTCTGATTTCATGTGGGTTGCTCCAGGACAGTTTCCTGTCCTCAGCTGAGTCAGCACTCTCCTATAACCTGCACTTTACCAGTGTATCTCCGGGCTTTTTTCAAGACCTGCATCTTAGGTTAAGAGCAATGCAGGGCTGCAGTCTGAGGTAGGTGGACATACTCCTGTACTGTTTCACCAATACGTCTTGGTATTCAGAGGTGACAGTTTATCATGATCCTTCTGATCTGAGTTACTGATTTCAGGCAAAAGCATTACCCGTAAGTAGAGCCTGAATCACCAGTGGCTTAGTTGAGGTTGGTACTTTGGCTGAGAAATCAGAGACCACACATTCCTTTCCTAATCCTATGAGTTGGATGGTCCAGTTACCAAAGAGACCTTTAGAGCAGTACTTACCCACCAAGGTGGTTTTGTCTTTTTTTAAACCTTCATAAATTCTCTGATCTTTCTCTATTTTCTAAAATATCTCTGAGTGTAGTTTACTGTACATTGATTTTAATAAGCATTCTCTACAGACCAGTATGTATAATGTTGGAAATGGTATAATACAATTTTGCTCCACTGAAATGCTATACAAAATTGTGCATTTTACACTGACATGTGCCACATCAATAATACAGTTTTTATATCTTATTTGTAGCTATTGATCTCAACAACATAATGAAAAATTGATTGCAATGAAGTGCACTACTTCTTAAGTGTAAATTTCAATGTCAAATTATTTTTATCTATGCTTCCCAATTATAGATGAAGCTTATACATTTATATATGTTTGCTTTTACAAAACTCTGGATCGGTAAATTAGATATGACAAGAATCTACTGGGTCGATAGAAACCTTGTTGCTCTCACTAAAATATGATTCAAAAATTAAATACACTAGTTCCCTTTCTTCATTATAGAAAGAATTAAAGTCTCCATATGTGGTATCACCTTCCTGGGCAATTTAACAATCTGAAATAGGGTCCTAAATCTTTAAGGCGATATGGGCACACAATGTGTTTTATTGTACGGGAAACCACTGAAATTCATGCACTCATTCTGGAACCTACATGGCAAAGTAAACAAGGAGCAGCATATTCTTTTTTCATCTCTTGAGACCTTATTATTTTCAGGAGAAAGCATTTGTGTTTTGAAAAACTTATGTTATTAGAACTGTCAAAAAATGAGGATGGCTTCCATACTCAGCAAAGGGGAAGCATTCATTTCTACTTTTTGCACTATAAAGATGGAGTAACTCTATTTCTGCACTTTCTCCGTACCCTTTTGGGAAGTTCAGAGTGGAGAATTCAGACTATTCTTCTGCTGGGTCACAAGCAGAGGTTATCTCAAGAGAAAGCTCCCTCACTCATTCTGCTTTCTGGAGATTGGGACACTTAATGCGGAATTGCTTCTTCCTGTAGAACTGCTGGGAAAAATAGCAAAAATATTGCTGATTTAATTAGATACACTACACATCTCATAATCAACAAAAGAGTTAGGTGCCCAGCTAAGCCAGTCTGCTAGGTTTCTTCACTCAGTGAATAGAGATGGGAACCTCTGATACGCTATGATTCATCCCTTCCTAAGATGATGAGAATAAATCACCTTTTGAAAGTGTCTGCCACTTTGCATTGATGATAGAGGCAACAGAGATGATTAGTTCAGATTAAAGCCTGTATTTTAGGGCCTATGGTTTGAGAGGATGAGTCTCACCATTAGGGTTCATATAACTGTAATCAAATGTTGGCTTGCAACCATGCCATAGCACTGTTCAACCACTACCACATACTTAGTAAGTTCAGGTATCTCACTGTCATGAAGGTAGATTTTGAAAATGTTTGTAGGCCTGCAGGTGCAAAAAGGACGTGAGGGCTTTTGAGTGTTTTTTGGATACCAGTAAATAATGTCCCAATTCTTCAGTTTCTCAGTACAGAAACAAAAGCATCTTCCCAAGCTGGTTGCAGATGCAATGCTGACTGGGGAAGGAAAAGGGAAATGATGTCTAGGGCAGATGATCTGTAGTAATCTGCCTTTTTTAGCACTGCCGATAAAAGGAACTGGTCTCATACCTTGAGATCATCTCAGTCACAATCTAGTGTTCAGGATCTGGGGTTTTTTTGGTGTCCTTATTGAATAACATCATTTCTCTGCTTCCATATCTGTTTCTCTTAAAGGGAGTATTAGCATTTTCCTTCCCCAGAATGGTGAGCTGGTTACATATGTTGTGACCAGTTGCTGAAAAGGGAGGAATGAAAAGACATTTCACATGCTGTAGTACAAAGAAAACCTGTTTTCCCACATATCTGTGCCCTGTGCTTCTCCGGAGAAAATGTTCTTGACAGTTAGGACATTAACAATACCCCTCTCCTATAAAGAATCTTCCATTTTCATAAAGGTTGAGTTCATGCTGAAGTCTATTCTTTAGTGGTAGTATTTATAACGTCTCCTTGTGTTCAGCTGCCTATGTTCATGACATTTGTTGACATTAGATCCTACCCGTCTCTTAAATTTGGTTGATATCTGTCAAGGACTCAAAATTGATTGAAAATCAAATTGAAACTATGACTTGAGCATGGTGGCCATTGTTTGCAGGAAGGCACTGCATAAGTATCTGGTCTGAGATGATGAGAGACATTTTCCCCCTTCACTGCACAAGCCAAATGTTGTTACAAGCTGGCACTGATGAAGTGGCTGTGCTCTCCCACACTAGACAGGTACTCAGTTTGACTCTGTCCTCAAGTGGGCAGTTGGTCCACAGATTTAGGATATGCTGACAAAAAAGTGCCAAACAGTATTTCAATGAAGGCTGGTTTTTATTGTTTCCACTCATTTGTTTGAGGATGAAGTTTTATAACTTTGCAATTCATTTCAAGACATCCTGAAGCAAATGTCCTGTGAATTTACATATTTCATGACCGATTTTTAAATACAGCCCACATAGGAACTTAAAGGCTGTGCAAATCTTCAAAGAGAAAATGATACTCTTACCAATTAGATAATTATTGTTGCTATTATAATTACTGAATAGCAATCAATGAAGGCTTCAGTGTGAGCTGGACTGCATGAAGGATGCAGTGGCATACTCATGTAGGAAGAAGACTTTTTCCTGCCTCTGAGAGTCCTGTGTTGCTTCTTTTAATACAAGGGCATGAATAATCTCTGTGCACCTAAAAATCTTCTTCCCAAGAAGTTAGTCTGAGCTTGTATTGCCACCCACATATACATCAGCCAATGGAGAAAACTGGAAATAAATCACAATGATCATATCATGAAAGCTAAGATAATTTCCACATGACTCTGAAACCTAAGTGTGTCATACTGAGACCAGGCTGAACAGTGTTTCCATCACCCTAATTAACTTACTGAGGTTTCAAAGCAAAGAGCATGTCAACACAGCTGTACAAGGGATGAGCATGTGTGAGCAGTTTGTAGAAATATAAAATATTAAAAACAAATAAATTGAGATGGAAGCTGAAAAGCTCCAGAAAGAGGCCAAGGAAAATCTACTAGACTTAACTAGGGAGGTGTCATTTGCAATACTGTACTATTGACAGATGGACATCCAGAAAGCATCTAAAGTAAAATAAAAGCAAACCACCAAATACTGAAATAACTGTGGAGAGAATAGATGTGATGAAATCATGTTTGTAAAAAGGTAATTATAATTATTTAAACGGATGTTCCTCAATTAAGGAAGGTTAAAAACAGCAATTGTAGTCAATGCTTTATTATTTGTTATTTATTATTTAATGCAGTGTACTTGCAGGCTGAGCCTCTTGAAAGAGCTGGCATTGGTGTCCTGTGTCATTGGCCAACAGAACATCAATCAAGTCTCAGCAGCCAAACTGACAACTGCAGCATCATGGTCCTCTGAGAAGGCTGTTGCACATTCTTTCCAAATATGGAAAGAAATACCCCAAACTTGGTAAATTTGTGGTGAACACTTTCAAACACCAATCAGAGGAAAGAACTGCTAATTTATGTTTCTGAGGAAAGGTCTCACTTTAACTCCCTTAGCCTTTTTCTAAGGCAACACCCCTTGGATGTTATGATACGAGCACTCATCATGCCTCCTCAAACTTTCCATTATATGCCAAAAGCTAGTGACATACACAATGAGGTGCTAGAAGAGGTGTGAAAATGTTGCCTTATGCATCATCAAGTTTCATGGAATTTGAGTTCAGTTCTTAATGAACATATGAATATACAGGCAGTTACTCTGACCATCTTGCCTACAGAAAAATACATTGATCAGGCATACCTTATCAGATGCAGGAGAATTCAATTCCCTGTTCCCCGATCCTTAATGAAAAAAGATATAACCTAATTCCTACTAGACAAACCACAGCCGTGTCGGTGTTCTCATTCCATGGATAACAGGGAATAGGACTGAGAAGTCTACAGAATTTCTTTTTAGCCATCAGGAAATGTAATCAGAATACTCTCCCAGTCTAATGGAGCAAGAAAGAGGAGGAGTAATTTTTTTTTGGCAACTGCAATTCAGTTCTAACTTTTGAGTTGGGTATTTCAATTAGTTGCTGTTTCATCCTTTTCACGAGTCCTTTTCAGTCCCTAAGGGGCATATTTACAACAACAAATTAAGAAATCAGTCAGGGGAAGTACACCAGTTTAGCAGCTGAGTGACTACTAGGCCTATATTTTGACTATTTAGGCAGACTTTACATTGCTCATATATTGTTATACTGCACAATTTTATGCAGACAGCCACAGGCCCTGGCTGAAATGTTTTACAAGTATAGTCACACTTCTTTCTGGTTCAGTGGCAGAAGCAGCTAATCTATTCATTAAGTGATGTAGCTGGAGTCAAGGCAGTGGTCATGTAGGAAGACCAAGAGAATTATATTGTGCTGACTGAAGGAACTAAGTGATTCTTTACCCAGCTAGGGTAATCAGCAGTTACAGCAAAGTTTGCCTACACCAAATGTCAGCAACATGTATGGGCAAGTGACAGAAAGTTTTAAAAATTACTTGGTTCTGCATAGGGGAATTACTGCAATTCCCCTAAAGGAAGGCTAGCAGTTATGCCACCGACACCAGGCATTGTTACATCTGTGTAAAGTTCACCTGCACAACTTCATCTGTAAAATACAAACATCTGCTCTGGCTATTTATCCGAGACATCTCCAGTGAGGTGACAGAGGCAAGTACCTTGAAGAATCATCTCATCCTACCTGCTTCAGTACAGGATGGATTGCCCTTGGGAAACACTGGTCACAAAGAGCTTCTTGATAGCTATTTGAGACCTGACACCTCATTATGCCTATGCTTTAAGATGTTTTACTCAAGTTTTAATACAGGGTGTTAATAGCCTTGATTCAAGATATTCATTAATTGCTGCATGGCATTTCTAGGTTGCCAAATGGAAGTAAAATGTTATTTTCCACTGGCTTTACCTTTAACATCCACTAATGTGATCTACACACCATGAATAGAGTCCTACTATACTCTGCTTTTTCGATGGTACCACGGAAACCTTTTTGTCTGTTGCAATTAGTTTGTCATCGTTCTTTCCCACTGACTCAGTAAATCACTCAGCTATTCTTTCACGGGTTGTCTTTCCACAACAACATAAGCAGCAGGATAAGTGAAATGTAGTGAGTTTCCAGATTTAGGTTGTAGATAGGACTGGGTGGAAATTATTTCTGTCCTCTCTTGCTCTGATACACCCTTCAGAAGAGTAGTGACTGTGTTGTTTTGCAGGACTATGTGCAACTGAAGAAGGAAGCATTCAATAGTTTTACCGTTGAATGTTTGATCTAGCTTAACTTAATTTGACTTAAGGAAATAGGAAGTCACATAATGAACTTCTATCCTTATCCCTAATTTGTAAAACGGGGCTAAAATGAGTCACTTTTCTTCACAGCATGCTGCAAAAGCTAGGTCATATTTTACAGAACCTTTAGCCAAACTTCCTAGTTTTAATTCTAGAGTTTCAGACCTCTCTTCACTTGTGTATTAACTCTCTTGTTGTCATATATTGTGATGTAGAAAATGCCATGTAAGTAAAAGAAAATGGGCATTTTATTAAGGCGACTGGAAAATGTGATATAGTACTTACTGAGACAACACCTGGGAGTCTCTGAAAACTCCTGCAACCCAAACCTACTTTTTCCTCCCTTTGGGAATTCCCTTTAGCACCTTTTTGTTTAGTTTGTGTAAGTTCAAGTTTCATCAAAGTAGCATTTATTTTTATAAAACTGCACACCAGATGTCTGCAACCATGAAGCCTATAAAGTATTTTGTTGCCAATGTGACCCTGGTGGTTTCAACAATTATAAACTGAAGCAGGTCTGTTTACACAAGGCTTTAATGTTAAACTATATGCAAACATAACTATGTGGACTCAGAGTCTCTAAGACAGATACATCCAGTTTCACAAATATTCCAGCAAATGAAATCTTAGAACTTGTAAGCTACTAAGTATAGCACAAAGAACATGAAAATCACGATGCAGTAGTACTTAGCACTTATATATATAGCACTTTACATCTTCAAAGTACTGTGCTAACAATATCTAATTAATCCTCCTCAACTAATTAATCCTTTCCAGATCAGGAAGCTGAGACACATTAATTACAATTATTATTTATGTACTTATATAGCACCATAGGTGTGCATGCCACTTTACAAACTTATAGACTAGTCTCTCACTATTGTAAGCAGCTAAAATTTGTCTTTAATACTAATAGGAGAAAGTTCATGACATGCAATATTTTAAGGGAATATTTTCCCTGGAAAAGCTTAAAACTGTGCACCAGATTCTGCCATTATATTTGTCCATAAGAAAACATAGTAAAAGCCAGCTGGATATCAAGAGTTATATTGCAACATTGTCTGCTTTTTCTCTTTTTTTAAAGAAAAAATTCTGTTGTGTTTGACTCGATTTTCAAGAAGGTTCAGAATGTGTTAAAGCCTCTCAACACATGAATTATCAACAATAGTACCTATGACGTTAGTAGATTTTTAGGTTGTGAGTCTCACTCATGAATAATGAAGAAGATCCTGAAATAATGAATGGCTCCATTTTGTGGACAAAAGATCTAAATGCTTATGTCTGTAACTCCTTTCTGAAAGATAGTCCCAGTTACCTCAGATTTTGGGTTATTGTACTGGAGGCTTAGTTCTATTCATGGTGCATAATTTCCCAGTGTAGCACAAAACAGAGTTTATATGAGAGATTATTACTTAATCATTGCTTTAAAAATTACTTAATCTGTAGCATCAGTGCTTAAGCAGAAGTAAGTCTAAAATTAATGATCCTCCAGTTCCCAGCCCATTGCATATTCCCTTAGATGAAGGAGCATTATGGGGAAAATAGAGAATATTTTAATGGTGATCAGAGTTTGACCTATATCCTTATTCAGTTTCTATCCTATCCAGACAGTTCTTGTTGCAGGACACCAGGCAAAGAAATTCAAGGGTTTTGTCAGGAATAAGCAAAACCAAGTTAGTAACCAAACCCTACTCAGGGAAAATAAATTTTAGTAACTCTTGCAAGCTGGTCCAAATCTGATCAAATTGTTCCATGCACTACAAAAAGTTGCTCTAAGAAACCTAGGACAACCTCCCTTCAATGTATAATGGATGGTCTAGAATGCCTTCAGAAACAGTCAGAAAAATACATGTAAGGGAAAGTATTTTTTAGTCTGAATATGGGTGTTCATATCACATTCTATGATATTTGCTGCATTTTAATCTCAGACTTCAAGTCTGTATTTGGTGATGCTCTATGGAATTCTTCATATCAAGTGGATGGAATAAATCTTGTCTTTCAGTATTTCTTAGGTTGAAGGGGTTAGAAAGTATATGGCTTAGTCCTGAGTGAATAAGTTGTAGCACAAAAAGTTTTGAAAAACTTTGGATTTTTATGTTTGTGCATTGTATATTCACTATTCTAAATTATTCACTGCAGTTCTTGATCTGACAACAATTCAGAAGCTGTTTGTTATAAGTATTGATAAATGAGATTCAACTTCTGAGCAAACTTTGCTTAGTTGTGACTAGCTATACTGCTTCTGCACTGTAGTTCTCGTCAAAAAGTGAAGAACACATTTGTGTTTTTTTTCCCCAGCTGAAACTGTTAGGGTTATTTAGGTAAGTAGAATGTAATTTCCTGAACTGGCATTTGTCCAGTATATGTGGTTTGACCTCCTTCTAATGGAGATCTGTTTGTTTAAAGTAGCAGGGCACAATCAAAGACTAAGTGTATTTTCAGCGAAGGAGGTGAGGAAGTGAAAACAGGGAGCACCAATAAAGAATTCTAATCAGGAATGAAACACCTAAAAGTGTATTGAAACGGTGTTCTGCAGTGCTTCGATTAATCCCAGGCTGTTTTAACTCATGCAACTGGTACTTACAAGGCAAATAATATGTGCTGACGCCAACCAGTCTCATGTTTTCATTAGGATAAGCCATTATTATAGAGTGCTTCAGATGCATTGAGTGACAGTGAACTTTCTGCTCTCAGGGTGTGGTGGTGCGGTGCTTAGTCTTCCCATGGGCTCAGGCACCCAGGCTTAAGCCTTGCTTTAGGTATATGCAGTTCACCCACCAACCAAGGGAGGTAAAAATGAGTAGCAGTTTATTGAGGCTGGGAATAAGTGTTGCTGCCTACTTCTTTTCTTTCTGTGTTGGTGGCTACTTCTGTGGGAATGCCTTAAATATTAGAGTGTGATTGGCAACCTAAAGATGGACTGAACTTGACTCCCTATAAGACACCCAAATTTTGGGAATAAACCCCCAACCACTGTGTTTTCCCACCTGCCACTTCAAAGCCTAACATTTCAGCAGCCTCAGATAAAATTTACCTTCATCTGGCTTATCATGGAGCTAAACTGAAGCTCAGCAACACTTTTACTTTCATGCATTTTCTGAATGACTGAAATGGCCAATGCTAAGGAATGCATAAATATCCCCACCCCTCTGACCCTAGTAGTTGAATATACAAGTGGGTTTCACCATCATCAGGAGTGAAAGTCCTTACTATTTCCTTAAGTTAAAAATATATTTGATGCCTTATGTTTGATAAGAGAAGTCACATTCTCCTGTGTACACCATTATCGCTATTGCACACTATTAGTGATAGTACGTGAATGTAGGATTTCTCACCATTCCTAGTCATAGATCAGAGTAATCTCACTGTGCACTAATCATTGCTTTGTTCTTTAGCTCTTCTGAAAACAACCAGCTATTTCAGGGTGAGTTTCACAGCAAAAATCTGAACAGACTGAAAGTCAGCCACAAAAGGGAGTGTTGATTATAGATCAGTGCAGGAACTAAGAGGCAGTTTTACTTTAGTCAGTGACTATCCAGATATCATGAATTTGGAGCAGTGTGTCTAATGAAATGTGGAAATGGAAGAATTGTATGGAGCATGACTGGAATTTGTAAGGAAGACAAAGAATGTGTAAAAATGGATATTGCCACAGAGATTAAGGCTGGTGGCTGAAGGACAGGTACAAAAGACTGGGGGAGGGAGAGAACAGGCGACTAATTTAGAATTATAAGGAAGAGAAAAGCCATTACTGATTTGTGCGACTAAAGGTGGCATGGGGAACTGTCAGAAAAGGAAGAAGTCCCTGGCCATATGTTTATGGTGATGTAAGATTGATGGAATGAAAAGAAAAAGACACATATAAGACAGGTCAGCTTTAATTTGTTCTTGAGACCAAAACAGAGTTATGTTCCAGTGGAAGAGTTCACAGAATCACAGAATCATTAAGGTTGGAAAAGACCTTTACGATCATCAAGTCCAACCATCAACCCAACACCACCATGCCCCCTAAACCATGTACCCAAGTGTCACGTCTGCATGTTTTTTGAACACCTCCAGTGATGGTGACTCCACCTCCTCCCTGGGCAGCCTGTGTCAATGCTTGACCACTCTCTCAGTAAAGAATTTTTTCCTAATATCCAGTTTAAACCTCCCCTGGCGCAACCTGAGACCATTTCCTCTTGTTGAATCGCTGATTACTTGGGAGAAGAGACCAACACCCACCTCACCACAGCCCCCTTTCAGGTAGTTGTAGGGAGTGAGTTATATCAACACAAATGGTGGAATGATGAGAGAAAATGTGTTTCTGAGAACCTGATCTTTTGCTGAGAATCTGCTTCTTTTTTCAGCTGTCAGCCATGTTCCGTATATGAGAGCTTTAAGAATATATGGGCATGATGACCCCCTGAAGATGTCAAGCGGAAGTTGGGTTTTAAGTTTTTCCTTTCTTCCTTCTTTCATCCCCTCTCTCTTCCTCTCCCTTCCTCCCTTTGCCCCCCTTCCTCCTTCCTCCTTCCTTGTGTGTCTCTTTTCCTCTCTTTTCCTTTCACTATGGGCTCACACTGTGGAGTTTTTTGAGCGGCATGGCAACATATCATCAAAAGCAGCAAGCTCGGAGAAGGTGCTCGGGTCATTCTCCCAACCTGCGCAATGAAATCAACTAGTTCTTGTGCACTACTTGCTGACAGTAGCTGATTCTTTGTTGATAAAGAAGGGTCAACATATATAATCAGATTTGTGCTATTCCTTCCCATGATCAAAAGGAGGAGGTTCCGCTTTCCCTCATTTGAAATCTTTGCTGAAGTACACAGTCAGCAAACCTCCCTGCTAAGTGCCTTTACAGTTGTTATAGGTTTGCAGATTTTTTCTTTCCTTCCTCTCCTCTGCTACCCTAGATAAAAACTGAAGCTGTTGGTTCCTATCAGAGCTCATCCAGGAATGAAGCTAAAAGGAAGAATCTCTCTCTGTGTAATTCCAATATTGGTAAATTAAGGCCTAAAATGCCTTTTTGTATTTCAAAAAAACCATTCAGAGTCCATGCTTAAAATTGAGATTAGCTCCATCAAGAAGCAGTAAATTTAGCAATAAGATTTAATCTCTGTGGCACTCAAAAGACAAAATTCAATTATATTCTATGATCTTAATTGAATTACAAAACCCCCCTCAAAAGTAATGACATTATTTTATATTTTTCCCAGCTTACTTGGATTGAAAAGAATTAAATAAGCCATGGTTTGAGGAAAATGTGTTTGTTTTTGCTGCCTAATAATTCACAGCTTTGAGAAGAAGCTAATATCCTTTAAGTAAAAGACTAATATCTATCTCTGGAAGTGCTTTTTTTGACCCATCTGGTTTGTCAGAAAAGTCTCCTACCTCTGATATTTATACAATATCATGCAAATGTCAAAATCTGAATGTCATCTTCAAAGACCCTTTTATGTCAGGCAACCCCTTTATAGGGAAAAAATAAACAATTTTATGTATGCATGCTTGATGCCAGTCCAATTAATAAAAGCCTTTTTTGCTATGCTTGGCTACAAGCAAGTTTCTCTTTTGAAAATGAACAGAGGGAGAATGAGATAAAAGGTCTGTATTGTTTCCTTGCAAATTTTACAGTTTCATTTTTAATTTGTGTTTGGATGTGAGGATCTTGGTGCAGATGGTGTGATAGTCCACAGTATGTTCTGAGAACCTGAAATGATAACAAAGATATGCAAATTGAGAGGGTGCTTTGGATGAAAGCCAGGATATCCAATTTCACAATAGCTGAAAACAAATTGATGTGCCCAGCAAACTACTCAGAGTAGCACTAGGAAATGTAACAGTGCCAAAACAAATTATATTAATGACCTGAGCAGTTTGTTGAATTCTATTGGCTAGCTTAATGTTGGTTACATTTGTCTGCATTGGCACTTCATTTACTGCACAAAACAACTTCTGTAAATGAAAAAAAAAACAACCCCACAAAACCACAAAAAAGGCACTTAATGAAAAATCAGTCTTGGTAATTGCAAAATAAAGTTATACAAGAATTATTTTTACTTCTGAGAAATGCCCACCATATTTCACATGAAACAAATTGAAAAGGCAGATACTCTCGAAACTCAGAAATAAGAGTTGAAATTATTTCTGTGAGGAAACACAAATCTCATCCTCTTTAATGTTTCAATCTAAATCAACGTTACATTTAATATTAACAAAACAAATCATAAAATTTCTATTATTTGATAGAGAAACCTAAAAGGAGATGCTTTCAAAGAAAATATTTGGGTGTAAAACCACTGTCTGGAGTAATTCTGAAACAATAGTGTTATTCACATTTTTGCCTGCGTTAAAACGAGAACCTAAGCCCTTGGCTGTCATTTCTGTCTTCCCCTCCTCCTTTCTTTAAATGAAAGATTCCTGTCTCCAAGTGAATCACTTTAAACAGACTTTAAAAATTGTTCCTCTCCTAAACTATGTTTAAATGGATGAGAAAAAAAAAGTCTGCCAAGAGTATCTGTAGTTTGACTATCCCTTAACAGATCATACATTTTTACATGAAATGTTTCTTTCTATTTAGAATGAGAAAATCAGACACTTTCAGTTTTCATAAAATCATAGTAGCAATGCAGTAAATTGAATGCACCTTTCACTTCTTTCAGTACTCCATATTGAATAGCATATTTTGAACTACCCAGATCCATAATCTGAATCTTTTTAAAGCCTGATTTTGGATTTGATTCTGAACACATGAAAAATTTTTATTTACTAATATCATACCTAAATCGGGCCTAGTAGTGGAAAAAATAAACTGAGATTTGATCTTGCCACCCCTGCAGTCAATAGGCTACCTCCACAGCTGGCATAAGAGCACCAGAGTTACAATGGAGAGGTACCAATGTAAGTCACTCAGATGCCAGTGAACTGCGTATTTTGTTTTACTTTACAGAAACACCACTAATCCTTTGTTCATCTAAACAACTCTGAGGGCATTTTATAAAACACTAAATCAAAGTAAAAATAGCGGCAGATGCACTCACGCCCCCATTGTGTACAACTGTAACTTAAAGGTGCTATGAATTGATATCATATATTAAAATGTGAAACAGTTACTTACTGCTTGCAACTTTATTTTAATCTGGCACAAGAAGGAAAACAAATACTGGCAGGGAATTCATCCAACATTCAGTATGAAGACAATGTGCCTCAACTTTTAAATGTCACCTATTATATATACACTTTATTTGTCCTAATGCCACAAAACTGTTCTTACGAAAAGCACTTACATCCATATTTTGCACTTCTGCTGACTTTATCCTTCCCAGTACAGAATTTATAACTAAAAAGTACTTAGTTCAAGACAATGTCAATACACTAATTGCAGTTATTGTAATTTCGTAGATAAGCATAAATAAGACCTGAAAAAAACCCCAACATAAAAAAAAAAACCAAAAAACCCAACCCTTGCCCTGTCCAAAAAAACCCCAACACATCAAAACCCTTGGTACGAGCTTTGTGTGCTGACGTTTCGTTTCAGGTTCTTCTTTCAAAACTTGCATCCGGAAAGATCCTCCTCCACGCAGGAATTCGCCCTGGCTGGCAGACAGCAATGTTTCTGTAGGACTCCTGCACTTGGCCTGGGCCTGGAGGTGCTTTCCCATGGGACATTTGTCAGGAGAGGAAATTGAGTGGAGTTATGGTAATTCGAAGGGGAATGAGATGGGCTGGGTAAAGAGAGCTGAGAAAAAGGGAGAAGGTATGTAATCTCCTCCTTTGTCCTGAGGGACTTAGTCTGAAAACGTAGCCCAGGTATAGAGCTCCTGGATCCACGCTGTCGGGGAGTCTGTGGTTGAAGCCGATAGTCACAGGGTAGCTGCCTCTTTATATAAGTAACCAACATGTTTAAAAGGCTTCATGGCCTCTCCCTCAGAAAACAAACCCCATCCCTGTGACAAGATAGCAAACACATATGTCTTCAAAAAACGTGTGGGAACGACCCACATCCGTTCCTTAAGCCTTCTCCTCTGCTTATGATAACAGGAGGGGATGATCTGGTTCTGGTTTTTAACTCATCCAGCATTCCGAATGATTCACTGAGTGAACAGGCAATATTTTAGGAAGGTAGGCTAAAGGTTTCTTTACTTGGTGGCATGCCCTGCATGAAAATATCAAAGTTTCCTCACAGCCGGTTGGACGGGGGAGATGGTAACACAAGTCAGCTTGGGAAGCCTCTATAGGCTTACATGACTGATCTGCAGAGATGGAAGACAAATTAAATTTTTTTTAAAAAACACCTCAAAAATAATGCACATACTCTGTTTAGCATGAATTGCTTTTTTCAGGCCTGTGTCTCCATGGATTTTGCTTTTCCCCTTACCACATCAGGAGCCTGTGTCCTCCTGAGTGTATCTGTGCAAAGGGAGAAATGGAGCAAAGGGAACGGAGAGGTAAGAAACCTGTAGAGTTTACAAGCTTTAATGCTGTTCACCACTTTTTATGCAAATTCTGTAGTTTTTTATAAGAGCTTTGTGGTTTTTAGTTAAGTAAGCCCCAAAGGGTAAGTCTACCCCTTGCCTCCAGAGGCACCAGGGTTACCCAGCGATGGCACCAGTGGAGCGAATCCCGCTGCAGAACCGGCGTCGCGGGGTGACGCTGCCCGGGAGCTGCAGGTGCTGCCTGGAGGGCAGGTCTGCAAGACCTCCCTGCGCGGCGGGTGACACCTAAGCACCACTGGGACCTGCCCCGGTTGCAGAAGGTGCACATCAAAGGGCAGGTCCCATCACAGCTGGTGGAGAAATGCCCGCTCCCCACCGCCGGCACGGAATCATCTCAGAGCGCGACAGCCCCAGCTGGGACAGCCCCTGCTTTGCAGCCGTGGGTTGCAAAACCGAGACCTTCGGGGGGAAACTGGGAGCAGCTTTTCTTCTCGCAAGGAACGTGTAGTGTCTCTTCTTAGCCGAGTGCTCTCAAGCCTGAGGTGCCTGTTCTAAACACTCTCATCCCCCACCGGCTTCGTGCCTCTGCGTTACTCCCACACTCTCCGCAGTAGGTGTGCAGCACCGTGCCGTTTATATGGTGCGTACAATGTGTCTGAGAGTGGAAGTTTAGCTTTTCTAATTAGGCACTGTGCTATTTTAAAACCCTTTTTTCATAGCAAGATGAAGGTGTAAGTGCGAACCTGACGCACATTTGTCAGAGGAAATAATAATAATAATAATAAAATCCTCACAAAGCAATTAATAGCTTTTATTAACTGATGTATCCATGTAACAGCAAAGTATAGGTTTTAGATGAGCCCGGAAAATGACCCTTGGTAAAAAGCTCACTAAAAGGAATACCTTAGAGCTGTCCATCAGTTGCAGAGACACACACAAATCCTGAGCAGCGAGGCAATGTACTCTCTGTCTTCATGCATAATACATACAAAATAGGTGAAGTGGTATGTAAAGTGAATTTTAATTGGTTATAATTGTCATTTCATTTAGTAAAGTATTGTCTGGAGACCAGGATATCAATTAGTACTCTATGGACTCTGTTACTTATGAAAATATGCATATATAGAGATGATGTGCTCTAGCAGCAGATATACTTTAATTAAGAAAGTGGTACAGTAAATTAAAGACCTTTAAAGTATTAATTAATTGGTGTATAGATCAGTTCTGAGTATCAACTCAGTAAAGTTAAAATCACTGTATCTGATTTAAATGAGATAAGAAATGTGTATTCTGTGTTATTACTACATTTTTAAAGGTGCCCGCTGCCAGAACCACGTTAGGTTAAAGGTGAAATGCATCTCTTATCTTTACAGCACTAGAGTTTTATCAGTTGGAGCTGTTTAAAGTTATCATTTGTTCATATTAATATATCAACGAGAAGTGTATTGTTAGGAGCCTTTCTCTTGTTCTTTTTGTATATATTCTTCATATTCCTTGGTATTAATAAGCATCCTAGCATTAATAAGGTATAGAGAATTGATTGATGTATTTCATATTATTATGAAATTGTTGGTAAGCAAGGCAGGATTTGGTTGGGGTTTTTTTTCTCCTCCTTCTCCTTTTCCGTGGGGGATGAAGAGGGACCTGTCCCTTTTTAACCAATTGCTCTGAATGACTTTTATGCCCAATATAAGTGAGAAAAGAGGATGAATGTCACCTCTCTTCTCTTCCTCCTCCTGCCGATGCATACTCCTTCTTTTGATTGACAGCTACTAATAACCTTCCTGCCCTAAGTGCCATGGAGACACTTTATTAGGACAAACAGCCAAGGAAATCTAGGAATGAAGCCAAGCCTGCAGTGAGTTATTATCGGGCTTGTATTTATCTCAGCTTTGTAATTTTTTTCAGTGATATGCAAATCCTGAAATAGATCTTCTTCTGTTGAAGGACAGGTCCCTCTGTTAATTGATCCACTGAGATTCAGCCTAACCTCTTTTAGCTATCAGCCAGGGAAACAGGCTACATGAAAGAGTCTCAGTGCTGTATACAGTTCACATAAATTCACTGTGCATTCTACAAGGAAAACTTCCGCACAGAAAATGCATTTTTAGTTCCTGAACGTATTTTACATATCAGTGTTATCTGCATAACAGATCAAACTGATTTGTTTATTTGTTTATTAGATATGTATGAGGATGTACTCTTATAATCAAATGTGATTTCGGATGGAGCTTGCTTTCTTTCTGGAATGATACACCACAAACACGTATTGTAAAAAGACATTGAATGGGATTCAAACAAAATGAAAATGCATTTGTTCAAAATCACCTTTTTTATTAAAAAAAAAGCTACATTACAGAAACACTTTATTACTGAGCAATTTAATTCTTTGGGAATTAACAACACAGGTGTATCTCCTGCATGCGTTGAGATTCTGCAAACGTTTTTTTGTTTCTTTGTGGAGATTTGCAGCAAACAGGTAACTTTGTTTCAAATAAATCTTTTAATAGCCTATTAATAACAGCAGCAGGATGGATTTACTTCTGCTTTGTCTTTCTGTAAGGATAGGTCCGTTCAGCAAGCAATTTGTTTGACAGAGAGCAGAATTTGTAACAAAGGGAAATGTTCAGGGAAACGTTAATAATAATAATCATAACAATAACAGTAATATCAAAGAGTCCAGCATGAAAAGGGATCATCATAAAAAATGGGTAGTACTTTACATTTACATAACATCTCATCCATAAGAAACCCAAAGACCTTCATCAACCCCTGGTAGAGTAACAGCAGTGCGAGTATAGCTATTGCTGAGACAGGGAAGATAGCCCCCAGAAGGGGCAAATTTGGAGCTGGGTTCAAACTCTGCTAAGAGTGAGCTGGGATCAATAATGCTCACACAGTCTGGACCAGCTTTCATTTTGACACCTCGTCTAAACCACGGTAACATGAAGAAGTAATGAGGTGCGAGGCATGAAAGCCTGTGCTCTAATCCCAGTTCTGCCCACCAAATTATGCCATGGCCTTGAGCAAGTCATTTCACCTCTACTGCTTTAAAACGAGGATGGGAAGCCTTGCAAGGCTCAGTCTGTGATTCTTACTCTTACTCAGGGTTTGTAAAGTGCTTTCAATATGTGAAATACTTTCACAGGTGTGAATAATTTTTGTGAGCATGACCACAGTAGCTGGAGTGGAGAACTCCTGAAGGGGTAGCATTATTGGTCTTGGCAGGGATGCAAGGGACTCTGCATTTCAACTTAGATCAGAACCCAGACCTCTCCAAATACTGAAAATTATCATTTCCACAGCCAAATTTCATGCCTTGTTCCTATGTCTCCAGTAAGGTAATGGGAGAACTAGACAGGAACATCTTTACGTGTTAGGGAGCTAAGATCTAGAATCAATGTCCAACTGCAGCACTTTTGCATATGCTAGAGTCCTGCTGATTTTAGTGGTATTACGACCTGTGCGTATAGCTGATGTGTTCAGGGCTAACAGGGATCGAGAACACTGAAAATCAAAATTGAACTTCTAAATTACTGGGATGTTTTGGAGGTTTCAGGTGTATCTTCCAACTTCAATGTGCTGTTGAAAGTCTAGCTTTTCTGAATGAGGAGATTGAGAGATGGATTTTACAAGTTGAGCTAACGTCTGCTCAAGTCCTTTATTCTTTCCATCTGTCCTCAAAGAATTTTCTATGAAATATTGTGTAGAAGTCAATCCACGAGGCAAAGCTATGGTTTGCAAAGATCAGCTGTAACACATATTTCTGGCAGTGCAACGGTAGCTCTAGACAAAATGTTTGTGCTCCATTAAAGGTACAGTACTACAGCTTTAAAGTTGTTTAAAGTTATTAAATAATACTGGGTTGTGCAGTTGATTACTAAATCAACGTTGCAGGAGTTTACTCCTTTGCCTTTTTCTGGTTAAGGACGTCATTCCTGAGTAATGAAGATGTGAAATTAAATTATCACTCAGTCCTCTTCAGATTTCTCTCTCTTTTTCTTCTCTGCAATTTCAATCTTCCATTTCCTCTTTGGTCATTTGCACATTAGTTTGTTAATGGTTTGGAGGAAATGTCTAACAAATGACATCACTTCAGGCACTAGGGCTCTGCGGAGGAGTAAATGCATCAACATGAGGTTTTACAAGATTTTAGAGAAATTGTAAAGGGGGTTATTTTAGTAAAAGTATTTGTGTTGCGTGAATCAGTACCAGGTTCTAGTAGATTTTCTCTTCAAAAAAAAGGAGTTCTGAAAGTAGATTTTCAATCCACTATTTTTCAACAAAAAAAGTAACTCTAGAGGAGAAAGACCACAGCACTTTTGTCAAGTCCAAGTTTCATTACAAGCTTCTCTTTCTCTGACTTCTGTTTTGAGTGAAATTGATCCATCTGAAATTAGGCATGTTTTTGTGCCTAAATCCAGAAATTTCACAGGATTTTTTGGAAGCAATTCTTTCCATGCATGAAATGGCAGTAAAAGGTAAGCGTATCACATTCTGAGGAATTTTTGATTTAACTGCGGGTTTTTTTGCCCAGGTATGTCAGGACAAGCAAATAAGATTGCAGCTAAAAAAAGATATACACGCAGAAAGTTGGCAGCTTAGTATGCAGAGAAATCATAGCGTATGTAGTACAATAGTACTAAAAGGCTACTGTAGGAACCTATACTTTGTTATGTTAGATTCTACAAAAACAAGGAATTAATTACTCATATTTCCCAACCTGATTCTCTGGGGAATGTGATTTGTATTTGGAATCCTTGTGAGAAAGAGTAGGGCTTATTCCTGTATTTCTCTTTTTGGTATTTGATTTGTTGTAAACTAACTCAGATAATCTGTGATAGTTTTAAAGCACAGACAGCAATTTCATATATATCCCTCCCTCCCTCTCTGTTATGTGTATATATTTATACATACGCACACACTTATATTTGTGCAGACTCTATTTGCTACCTCATTGCAATTGTTAAATGGGAATCTTATATTCAGTCTTTCATAGTAAGGTGGGGTTTTCTGAAAACAGTTGGCAAGGCTCTTATGTCTCCTCTGGCATCACAATTAAGCCAATGTTAAGTGTTTTTGGAACAGCTCTTTAAGTAATGAGTAAGTGAAAGAATATTATAACAAAACAGTGCTGACTTCAGAAATTATCTAATAAATAAGACATGGTAATTTTGATTAATCAGGTTAGTGAGAGGTTATAAGTACATAACAACTTTTAAAAGAGATCAACATCTGAAAAATCACTTTTTCTAGAAGTGGTAAACATCACTAATTTTTTATTTATTTAAGTTGACGTATAGAGAGCTGGGCAGGGATACAACATTTATTTCAGTTGACGTATAGAGAGCTGGGCAGGGATACATCATAACGCCATCAGAGTTGGCCTGTTAAGGTAAATAGTTTTATAGATATTTGTTTCAAACTTAAGGCAGTGCCAAGGTAAAAGGTAGCACAATTTAACTGACCAAAGCAAAACATAGTGTATTTTCTTTTTATTGACACTGCCTTTTATTTTGTATCTCCTCACAATAACCTGAGAACAAGGAAACTGTCAAAAGAAGGCTTTTTTTAAAATGAGGACATCAGAATAAGGCTAGTCAGCTTTCGTTAGTGGACAAAGTGAGAGTGAAATGTTCTAATCCTTAAAGGGTGAGGAAGTAAAGGTTTCTCAAAGTCAGGGCAATACAGCAGGTGACAGAGAGCACATAGCCTACAGGCACATCTACGGGCCATTCCCAGTTCCCTCACACAGGCCATTAAAAGGATGTTTTTTCCTGAGGCAAAGTTACACTGAAAGAGTTAAAAACTGCTTTAGAACATCAGATGTCATGTCACAGTGCTTCAGAAACACTGCCGAAGCGTTGCAATGCATATAATGCTTTTTCTTCACTTCATTTATCTTACCTAAGAAATCATGCTTAAGCTTGATCCAAAGATCAATTCAATTCTCAGCACTTTTCCTTGTTTTTTTTTTTTAAATATTATTTTGTTTTAGCACTGACACCAATCTCGATTCAATTGCCAGCACTTTTCCTTGTTTTTTTTTAAAAAAATATTATTTTGTTTTAGCACTGACACCAATAAGCTTTAGACTAAGACAAATAATTTTACTATCCCAAATTGAAAAACATTAAAAATATTAAAATGCCTTCCAGATTAGGAATAGCTTTAGCCAGTTATCAAGCAGTTGAAGATTGCAATATGTCCATCGAAACCAATGGTGCTACACCGATCTTCATCATCAGAGGTGCTGTCAAAAGGAATTTTGGGGGAAAATAAAGAAGAAACTAAACCTAAAAAAAAAGCACACAAGCTAAAATGAAAATAACCAACATTTTCACAAAATCTAGAGTATATGAAAAGACACACAGATTCTCTTGATCTGGAACAGCAGGTAACTGACAAACATTAATCTCATGTTTGAACTGCTATAACTGATGACAGTGCTAAAATAAGAAAGTGAACAAAAAATCTTGTTTATGTCAGTATAGTATGACCCAAGACCTTTCCCTGCCCTTTGAGAGCATCTCTGCATAAGCAGCCAGGCTGAAAGAGCTGTGAGGAAACAGGCTAGTGTTGCAGACCAACCAGTATTTCTCACAAATAGACAGGAACAAGTTTTGTATCTAAAATGCAATAGAATCTGTCAGAGGGGAAACAAAAGAACATTTAGTCTCTGTTTGCACATGCGTTTTACAATATCATGTAAGCTGGCAAGAAATAAAGCAATGTTCTAGCTGTCTGCGCCTGGGAGCAGGCTAAGGGGGAGTCGTTCTTGCGAGGACAAGGCAAAGCCGAGTTCTGTCACTTCACCAACAGAAAGCAGAGGAAACTGGGTTGCTAGACCAAGAGGACAGGCTACGGAGGGAAGGATGCCTGAAGCAATGGTTGTTGCTTAAAGCAGAACAAAGCAGGACTCTTTCCAGGCTGACTTTTTCATTTCTGACCCTAATGAATTCATGAAGACTGGAGCTCGTGGGTACATATAGCACACATTGTCTTGCCCAGCTAGCCAAATCACAGCGGTCAAGCCAGGCTCTTTAGCCAGAAGAGTTTATCTGTTTGTTACCTTACAGCTTTTACCAGACAGAACTTTCAGCCTGGAAAGGAGCAGGGAGGAACATCCACCCAGAACTGCGTGGTATTTGGATGGGACTTGCATTCACCCAGAGGTCAGTTCTTAGTATCTCCTCTTCGGACCTTGTGGGCAGGTCCTCTAGTTGCCCCCATATAGACAGAAAATGAGGATAAGGATCTTTGTAAGCATCTGTACACATGAGCCTGACCATTCGAAGGTGGTCTAAGTTAGAGAAATGTTGGTATCTTTGCTGACACTGCCAACACAGTTAATGCTGACACCTCCACCACAGTTAATGCTGACTCTAACAGCCCTGTTTAATGTGAACATCTGGCCCGTAACATAGCTGTTAACTGGAGTGAAACCATCATGCACATTCGGTATAAACAGCTTACTGTGCCCCATATTAACAGCATTTGATTTTTAACAGTCTGGGTGCTTTCAAGCTGACCCTTTCCTCAGACCTCTTTCCCCAACATTAACAGCCCCTTTGGCTTGTAACAGCTCCCAAGAGTACCTCTTCCACATGTTATATAACTTGGGATTTTTTAAGTTTTTAAAGTTTTTTTCACTCCACACAGCAACCTTAAACTGTTTTCTCATCTGCTACTGCACCCATCTTGTTCATCTCAATAGCCAGAAACAGCATAACCTGAAATGCAAACATGTTTCAACAGAAAGACGAGAATCCCTCTGGCTAATCTGACATGTTCCATGTTGGATCGCGTTACCAATCATATACTGAAACTGTCAGAAATCACAGTAAGGCCCAAATACAGCTCCTCCTATGCTGGACCCCCTATCAAGCCATGATTACTGTCATGAATTGGATGAGTTATAAAAGGGAGGAAGGGTTGTTGGGTTTTGTTACAAATAACACACCTGTCAGTGAAGTGAAAGGCATGCCACATCCAAAAAGGTGATGTATGACACGCTTTTCACTTCACTAGGAGGGATGGAGGAACAAATAAAGTACATGTTTCAGATGCCGCATCTTCCACTCACAATTTGTCTTGAGAGATTTCCTTGCTATTGTTTTCCACAAGGTGCTCCAATCAGCAAATAAATTGTATTTTAGTCTATTTACAAAATGAAATGTAGTGTCGGCTGTGCAGTTCTCACGTCTGAAAAATACAGATGAATAAAAGCTGATATAAATGAACGTGACTCCTGTTGTTAACAGAGTCTACAGTGGAGTCCGAGCCTAGAGCTGAGCATTGCAAAGCTGCTTGAGGAACCTGGAGTTTTCTGAAACACTGCAGCATGGTTGCACATTGCAAGCCCTGCTGGCACCAGCAACATCTCTCAGTCTTCCGGCAAGAAGGCTGTGTTGTCTCAAGGGCTACACGTGTGGATGGTCTCTTCACAAACTCATTCACTGTCTCCCCTTATCTTCCACCTCCATTTTCCTCCCCACCCGGCTTAGCACACTTTGCATACTTTGTTATTGCTGCTGTTATTATTCTATGAAAAGCAATTTACTTATCTTCAATACTTTAGGTATTTTGCTAACTTTCCCCGAAATATTCTGTACAACCGAGTCCATAATTGAATAATGTAGGTTTCACTTGAGGGGACCAGACACGGGTGGTTTGTTTTTAAACCCTTCCTGAAATACAAATGCTTACTGTGGGTAGAGCGCTATGATTCGGAAGCTGCAGGAACCCAGTTCTGATCCCTAGTTTGTGTGCTCTCTTTGGTACCTACCTTGCTGTTTGCAGCAGTATATTAATTCTGAAAGTGATACACTGCTTTTGAGTCAAAGGAAGTTATAAAATGGGCCGGAAATAGAGCAGCTCAATAATACCTCCATAATAAATGTTTCACACTGGATTCCATTATAAGTATCATATTCATTCTTATGGCTTTGCACAGGAACAAATTTCAAGGGTGGGGGTACAAGGAGAAATGTTCTGGTAAATATGCAGGCCATTTATCAAAGCATACTCAGGGTATAGAGGATTACAAAATTATGCTAGAATACTGGGCTGCTAAAGCTCTGCATAATGATTGGAAAGGCGTTTTTAAAAAAAAACACCCTGATTTTCAAAAAAGATTTTTTAAAAAATATTATCCTACAGGTAGCTTTTCCTAGATAATTCCTTTGATCATGCAACACAGGCATGCTCTTTGTGGGGGATTCATTTAGCTGAACAGTCTAGAGGTTCAACCTGGGCTCTATTTAAGCACAGTAAAATGGATTAGGAACACAGAAGGTGCAGTTCGTCTAATCCCAAGGTAGACGTCTGCAATAAGTCAGATGACTGGGCAAACCCACCTGTAGTCTGGGTAACCAGATCATTTCAATGCGAATGCATGACCCAAAGGAGTAATAGGTGAGACCACCTTCTGTACCAGAGCTGAGCTTGGTGTAGATGAGGGTGGAGAACTGCCATGCCTAGGGGGACTTCCCTCACCACAGTGCGGTTTAGCCTACAATATAGGTCATCATCTCTACATTTTTCTCCTTTCATCACCCTAAAATTTCCGTGTATCTGCATTTCAAATATCTAATGACCGCTTATGGCCAAATATTCTCAGTGCAACAGGTATCTGGAGCACCTCATACATGGCTGGGAACTCTCAACGGGCAGCTAAAAAGAATAATGAGCACATATGAGGTACAAAGAGTTTGTTACTTTGGGAGCAATCGGTACTAGAAAGTTTGAAGTTACTAGAGCTGTGTCTTTCACTGCCTTTCTTACACCCACAGGCTAGGAAATAACTAGTAACATTGGCAAGAGTTATGAAAACTGATGGCTGACTAGTGAGGATTCCAGTGTTTTAAACATCAGTTTCTGTTTAATGAGTGTCTGATTTCTGTATTTTCACCTGGTAACTATTTAACAATGTCTGTATTCAACCAGGGTGAATTAAATCTCCCTGTTGTAGGCAAACACATTTTAGGCATTTCAGGTAGGATTCATATGCCCATCTGTAGGTATCTAGAGCATATGCAGCCTTAGTGTGTACCAAAAATCCTCCTCCATCTATGAATAGAGGGAGAGAGAGAAAGAGATTTTTAGTGCTTGATTTGTTATCCTAGAAAACCACCTTCACAGGGATGAATTGCCTTCATGTCTTTGATGGTAAAAAGGACTTGGATACTCACTTCAGCTGGTGCCTGCAGCTGGCCACAAGTCAGAGGCCCGTGTCAGAGAAGATGAATCCCACCTCAGAAGTGCTAATGACCTTCAAAAACCCAAAGAAAACAAGGGATTCCCATAGAAAAATTATATTGTTCTCTAGATCTATTTTCTCATGGAAAATGAAGCACCATGCGCTGACCAAATTCATAAAAATATAACCCTGATCAAGTTATTATTAACCTGTGTAACCCACGTTAGTAGTGGCTGAAAAAGTCTAACCTAATCACCTCAAGTTTCAGAAAGATCCATTGGTCATCACGTTTTTTTCTTTATTCTCAATTTTCATGCCTTCCTCATTTGTACCATTTTCACATTTTATATCTTCATTTACAGCCCTTTTCTCGTTTGCATTTTCTCTCTTGCATGCAACAGAGAAGTTTCTCATTTATAAGCTGACACCTGTGGTTTTGAATAGCACCTTTTAATATAAGTTATATGAATAAGATGTGCTGCATGATTTTTCAGTGTACCTTACACAATAATTGACCTCACATAGGTTATCAGTTATTCATGGCCCCTTGCCTTGAAAAGGGTCCTAAACAGCCAATCACAATTTAAAGGCATTTTATTCTGCTTTAAACACATTTATTCACAGTACCTTTCACAAGTTATTGGCCATTTTCTTTCCCAGAATTAAGGATTATTGAAGCTTGCGCAACGAGAACTTTGTTCTTCATAACTCATCTTCTTACTTGCTTATGCAATGAAGCATTATAATTTGCAGATAGTTGCTTCAGAGGACTTATGACTTCACTAGCTGTACAAAGATGAGGACAAAGACAAGTCAAGAGGAAGGAAAACATTTACAGCGTAATGAAAAGGTAAATCAACTTACATTTGCTGCAAATAGGTTGATGGAAAATATCTCTAATGTTCCCTTTTACCTGTGAAGATGAGGTGCTTCTACCAGTCCGTTTTCAATTATAGTACAGTATTTTATGTGGTCTTTTCTTTGGGCTTGAAGAGCCCAGACATGGCAAGCCTAGTTCCTGATCTTGAGACAAATGTTTGAAGTTCAAAAAAATGGGATAAGGAGTGGTCATCATGAGAATTCGTCTACCTAGATCTGCAGGTCCACCACTAGAAACTTGGGGTTGAAAAACTGCCCAGAGCTGCTGCTAAGGTAGCTAGAGTTATGCGAATCACTGTTTTGCATCCTAGTTTCCTGATGTAGGAGAAGAGAAGTAATACCATCTAGCTAGAGGCGTATCCAGGATGGCAAATGAGGTGTGAAGCGAGAGATTATACTCTGGAAATGATCCTTAGCGGTCAAAAATAGTGTGGGTTCTGCCATCAGAACACTTCTGAGAGCTCCCAGCTAACAAAAGCACAAGGAATTCCAGTGCCCATTGGTATCTTTGGGGGTTAACACTCAGTGTGCTTATGAATTTCATCCCACTTACTCCCTCGTGTTTGTGGGGTCTTCCATACCGGCCTTCTGTAGAGTGCTTGGAGCACTGCAAAAGGAAAGGAGCACGAACTGCTTATTGTTATTGTTACTAATGGAAGACTGCAATAAACTTCAGCAGTTTTTGGATCAAAGGTTGTATTACTGAATATACGTTAAAGACTTTTCTACTCTCTCTCAGTTTATAAGTATATGTATGCATACATAAACACCACCACAAAGAGAAAGGTATGAACTGAAACCTGAACAAAAATAGCAACTTCTCTCGTTATGTACATCTCATATCCTTGGCTGTTTTTTTTTTAATGACCCTTATGTGGTAGGATAAGAAAGAATAATATATGATTAATTTCTATTCTGAAGCCTTGTTTGAAAGGTGCTTTATTTGCATTAGCATTCATAATTACTTAATGACAAATCAGATATGGTTCATTGCTAGTAAGTGTAGAAACATGTTGTCTGAAGGATGTAGTTTAATTAGTATACTCCTAAAAACACGTCCCTCATGACCATTGGATGTAATCGTTATTTTATGTATTTAAGTGTGAAATTTATGTTTACTCAGCAGGCTAGAGACCATATTTTTTTTCCAAAGCTATTTAATGCAATACATTTAGACTTTAAAGGAACCCACAAAATCTCCCCAACAGCAGGTGCTAAATACATTAAAAAAATTAAAACAACTATTATTGCAATAAAGCAGATATAATTTAAAAAAAAATATAACCAACATAATATTGCATCCATAAAACATAGCAAGAGGAATAAATATGTGGGGAAGCTCATTTTAATTCCTCAGTTAATAACTTAGAGGAGATGCACATTCTCCTAGATCAATGAGACAATTTGGGCATTCTTTTATTGTTGATTAGTGAATCTGAAAATGACCTCATTTCAAGGGCATCGAGCGATTTCTCTTTCTCCGTGCTGGTATAACACAAGTGAATACCGTGAACACTTTTTCTACCCAGGCTGCTGTAGAATCTGAGAATGCCCTTTCCTGGGTGACACAGAGGACAGTGACAGCAATCAAAAATCATCAGGACTTTGCGAAGAGGTTTCTGAAAGCCACACAGTCTCTTCAGTAGTAATCCTTATTTTTCCTTAAATCTCCCCTGGAAAAGATACTCCTTCTTCATCAAGCATTTCCAGTGGGCTGTGGGAAACCAGTTACAGAGTCAGATGCTACTCAATCTGTGTAAGGGAATCGCCCTCACTTTCAGCTGCAAAGAGGTTACAATTGAAAGAGACTATAATTTTCCTCCACTCTTCTGCAATGCATATTTCTGGAATATTTGTATTTTTGGGATACATACTATAATTTTTAGGATACATAATACCTGATATGCTTTATACTTTATTATTTCAACTCCTGATTCTTCATTGGCTTCAGGCTAGGACTGGTGACTTAGGGATAGGTGCCTTTCACACCTATCAGTACCAAATCCTTAGGTTTTAAAGTCTTTGCTATTTATCAGGGTTTGCCTGTATTGCTAGGCACAGGCATCCTAAAGGCGTTACAGGTGTCTGCTCACTTCTGCCACCCCTGAGTCCCAGCTATAGCACTCACAGTACCTGGCTCTGCAGTGCAGTGCCTCCAGTGATCTCCACCTTGTTGTTATCACCCGCCTAGAGAAAAGCTGGGTGCTGGGTGAGAAACATGTGCTTTCTGCCTTTACAACCAGCCCACCCCCGTGGGTATAACTGTGTGACGCTGGTAAGTTTTGTGATATAAAAAGAGGAGAAATGTGGCTCCTCTCTTCTGCGGATTGTCAGTGGGGCTGCATCTGCACTTGGTATTATGAAGAGCAGCTCATGACATTACGTTAAGAAATAAGCAATAAATGTGCCCATAATCTTGGGTGGTAATGAAGAAAACAGTCAACTTCTGAAGCAATAGTATTGTAAACACGATAGCACGCTTTAGTACTTACTTGGTCCACAATGGTCTGGTTCTGCAGGGTTTGCTGGAGAATGCCGAATGCTTTTCTTTCCCGCTCCCCCTGCAGGCCTTGCGTCCATCCATGTTCTCCCAGAGGACATGGATGTTGTCATAGACTACATTAGTAGTTTGGACCAAGACAAAAATTTGTGTGTTTTCTAGTGCCAGCAAATATGATAAATGGAATGTAAATGAAAACTAATGCAAAGGTCCCTTCAAAATCACACCAACTGAAAAATGCAAAGCACGGTCATAATCCAAAATAAAAGGTGATTGTTTTTTTTTCCTTTCCAGTATTCAGGAAATGCATCCTTTTGCTATGCCTTTTATGATACATAACTGAAGTATCACATAGCAAAATAGGGCTTCTTATGCAAATCTCCACAAAGAAAACTCTGTAGGGAATGACACAGGGGCATTGTCTGAAGGACACTTCCTTTTATGATGAAAACAGAATTTAATATGCAAGAAAGTGCATTTCCCCAACTGAAAAACAGATTGAATAGCTGAAGCAGGGGTGTGTGGATGAAGACTGTAACTAGGAATGTACAGAGAGCCTGTTGAAGGGGTGGAGGGCAGGTGGTACAGATTGGCAAGAGAGTTGGGTGTGGGTTGCTAGAAATCTGTATGGGGAGTAGTCGTGAGGGAGACAAGAAGTGTCGTTCACACTGCAGAAAACTTTTTGAGGTACAGGAGGAATATCATGAAGATTCAGAGGCATATTTTGCCATAAAAGTTTGTGCGTTTATTTCAGTATTCAGACGTTCTCCCGTTCATTCATTCCACGTTTTCTTATTTATTAAACAAACAAACAAACACTTGTCCTTTGGTTTTAGGAAAGAGATGAGGAGAAAAAAACAGAAGGGTGCTGAAAAGAACCTAACGTTGTGTTTTTCCTTGTGTTCCTATGTGCTTGGGGGCTTTTTTTGTTGTGGTGAGTTTTTTTTCCATCCTGAAGTGGAGGAGTAGGGATCATCCCACACAACAGGAAATGTACATTGAGACTAAAATAGGTCTACAGGTCATATGAGTTCAACAAGTCCAAATCTTTAATGGCAAAGCATCAGCTGCCTTGCCATGGAAAATTTCCTGTTGTTAGAAGTGCAAGTTGTCGGTGGTGTTATTTAAAGAAAAAAAAAAAATTGTTTTTTAAATTCTCATATGTCTCTAACAACAAGGAAAATGTTTTAAAAACAACAACCAAAGTCAAATTAACACAATAACACAGCTTTATGCCACTCATGCATGCATAGCAAGGAACAGTAAAAGAAGTATTTTTAAAAATAAAAATTCAGAACTCTGTATTAATACTTTCTTACCTGTTCAGAATGATGTGATTGTACTGAATAAAAAAAAACGTTTAAGAGCAAGAACTGTACTTAATATTATACTGAATATGCAATGGAAAAGTTCTAAGACAAATTACCAAGCAGTGAAGGCATTACATAAATTAGAATGCTTTTATTGATATTGCTGGATACTGAATACCCTGTCCACTTGAACTGAAGCTGTCATATGACTGATAACATTTGCAAAGGAGACCTATGTAATTATAGCTAGTACGTCTTTTATTTAGCGAATACTTAAAATTCTCCAAGATTTAAGTCAATGGGTTATTCTGTTTTGCTTCATCAGAGGTGCCTGTTCAAAAGATGGTCTCCCTAAAACTGAAATTCATCCACTCACTTCACAGATTTCATCCTCTGTCATCATTGAAAGATAACTAGTGGCAAGGACATCTGTTGTACGAAGCAGATGTGGCTCCTGATTGCCAGCAATGGTCCTGCCACTGGTGTGCAATGCCATGAGCCTCAGGAACATAAAGAAATTGCCCTTTTGCTACTACTATTGAAGATAATCAGTTAAATGCAAAAAACGATGTAAAAGCATAGAGATAGGAGTTGCACTGTTGTGGGTTACATGAAAAGTCTGTCTAGTCTTGCCTTTGACAGTGGCCAACAGCAGATCCAACAGGGAAATTTCACAAGTGATACTTCTGCTCCTAGTTCTCCCTACATGCAGCAACTTGTGACATTGGGGATCTCCTAAGTGAAGAATTGTATTTGCACCTTGTATGTAATGGCCCTTCAAGGACTTTTCCACCATGAAATTAAATTCCATTAGTTTCCCTATGTTAATACCTGTTACAGAAGTAGTACGACACACTACATGTTCTTTCTTTTGGCCACTTTGAGCAACTTGTCGGCTTATTCATGTTGTTTCCTGTCCAGTTATATATCCAGCAAGATGAAGCTTTATTGAGTTTAGTGGGACCCACATGAGATCCAGTGGCTTTCAGGGTTGTTCTTTCAGAGCAGGGCTTTACATGGAAAATACGATGGGAAGGCCTCGTATAGTCATACAGTTGTTAGCACAATGATAATAAGTATCAGGAACAACCTCTGGTCATGATTACACAGTGCTTTGGTTTGTAAGAACTGATAGCCCATACCAACTTGTTCTACCTAATTCCTCTGCAGATGCTATTTTTATTAATATAATTGCTTAATCTTTCTTGAAACTTTCCAAGCAGCCCTCAATTATTATTTAATAATAACATATAGTGGTCAGTTCAACAGGCTAATTATATGATGCAATGCCATGAAAAGTATTGCATTTTATCGCTTCTACATTTTTTACCTTTTCCTTTCACTGAATGCCCTCTGTGTCTTACTGTAGAACAGAGTAGTGAGGACTACCCACTGCTTTTCTCTGTACCACTCATTATTATATATGTCATCTCCTATTCTTTTTGCTTCACACTAAATAATCTTAATCTTTTCAGTTTCTTTTCATAGGAACACTCCCTATCCAACTAATATGTATTTTCTGCCCTTTTTTAGACCTTTCTTCCTCTACTGTATCTTTCTGAAATGTGACTGAAACCCTGTAGAGTATTCAACATGAAGATGTAACCTCCATTTATAGAATGACATTATAATAATTCCTGTATTAGTCTCCATCCCCTTTTTAATATAGCCTAACATCTGAGAACCTTATCAAAAAGTGAAATGTGAAGCAATTAAATCTACAATATGTAAATCTGAACCTGACAGTTAGGCCTATAAGAAAGATATTCTTTATGTACAAAAAATAAAACTCACTCTGAATTAAGGGAACAAACAAAAGATGATGCATGGGAAGTGATAAAGAGGATTAATAACAAGAAATAGCTGTAAGACCTTCATCACAAAATACATGAGCTAAATTCTACTCTCCATTGCAACCCCAGTGGATACTATGAACACTAGTAACCTGCAATTATGTTGTATAAAGGCTGCTGAGTCGCATTGTAATTAACATCCTTTAGGGTGACCACAGTAATTTTAAATGTTATCGTTGAATATACAAATGAAAGTGGAAGGTGTTGAATATTCTATAGCAAAGTTGAAGCTGATGTCTGTTTTATATTTTCTTTTTTCATATCACATTGTGATAAGCAAGCTCCCACAGAAGGATTTCTTCCTCACAGAACAAGTGCAGTCAGCTGCAACTTGAATATTTTCCAAATAATTTTTTCCAGTCTTGCCCAGATTTACTAAATATTCACAGCTATAGGTTTTGAAATTAAAATGGCAGTGATAAATATTGTTATAACTACAGAAGTAACCCCTACTTGCACTACTTAAGTGGGAAACTGCTTTGCCTCTATTAAAACTAAGGAAAGCTTCAAGACTGTTGTAAAATTGCATCTTGCAGTGCTGTTTGCTGGCAGGAGTTACCAGAAGACCCTTATTACATTGGATTTAGAGGGGAGAGCTTGTAGTCCACCTATACCACCTTTCCTTTCTACGAGGATTCACTATTCTGGAATAAATACCTCTTGCAGGTTTGGCAACAATTGGTTTGCTTTGCACTTGTCAAATATTTAAGGCAAAACTCACGAAAGTACATTGTGAGCGTACGTGCATCACTGATGAGCTGCATGGCTGCGGTTCCAAGTTCTGGATAATTGTTTCAGTGGCTAAAAATATGAAAGGCAAGTGTCAAATGCCAAAGCTTGCAGGGAATGAGGAATTTTAATACACCTGTGAGGTTTATCGAACCCTTTTTACTTCACCCAGCAACATTTATGGTCCTCAGAAAGGGCCCAGTTATCCATGAATATCTGGCTTTTGGTGCTGGCATGAATGGTGTTTAAATGGCCAGCGATGATTGAACTTATATGAGGCTTTTCTGGTCACTTATGAGCTCTCTAGTGTTCTCACAAGCATACCAATGACAGTAATATAACAAAATCTCACAAAAGAAAACGATACACATGTCTATTAGACTAATGCTGCCTAAAAGAATAAAGTCTTCACAGTTTTTCAAAAAGTAGTCTGAGGAGCTGCAGATTAATTTTCACTGGTCTTCTTTAAATTGATAGTTGATCTTTTTATTTCTCTTCTCCTTATTTGTACTTTTCCTTTCATGTTTCATGAGAATTTATGGCTGTGGATCTGTGTTTGGTCTTTTTGTGCTTGGAGGTCACTGCTGTGTTGTAGTGAATAACCTGCTCCTCAGCTCAGCGCTCTGCAGTGCTGAGGACTTCTGCAGCTCCATGAATGGCTTGAACCTCAGCCCTTACATCACAGTGAAGTTCTTAAAGGCAATTTGAATTGTGCTGGAGACATTCCTTGACTTCTTGTTAGCCCTGGGTTTCATCCTTCTATACGTACATGGAAAATGAAAAAAAAATCCTTCAATACAAAAACATAGCAGCTCGTTAACTGCTTGACAGAGCAAAGCAGTGCTGCACAACAAATGAAGTGAGTATTTCATCTAACTGAAATGCAAGAGTGAATTCTTCTGGTAGACAAAACATAGTTTTTCAAGTGGGATTTTGGCTTTGGCACTGTCTACAATTTCCAAACTTGCGAGCAGTTCCATAGGACCTATAATGTCTTCAAGCTATCATACAGGCCTCTTTCCCACTATTTTTCCAAATATGGAAGTTACTTGGCCAGATTAGAGATTAAATTTATTTCCCAGATGGAGATGAAATAAGGTTTTTATCAAGCAAAGTCCTCGAACATGCACTCAGCTTAAACATGTGAGTTGAAGACTGGAGTTCTGGACCGTACATAACTCCACTTCTTCATTTCTCAGGTAAATAGAAAGAATCTTATTCATGCTGTTATTTTGTACCATTAAAAAAAAGAGATTTTTGAAGTACAAATACAGAAATGTTTATATTTTACTTGCTCGAAAATGAGTCCTTCAGCTTCAAATACAGGAATATGCCTTATAACCTTTGTATAAAACTGCTGACATTTTGAATTGATAACTCTTTAAAGTGAGTTGATCATTTGAAGTAGGATGTTCCACATGTAACTGTTGTGAAAGACTGGAGTTCTGGACCGTAGATAACTCCACTTCTTCATTTCTCAGGTAAATAGAAAGAATCTTATTAATGCTGTTATTTTGTACCATTAAAAAAAAGAGATTTTTGAAGTACAAATACAGAAATGTTTATATTTTACTTGCTCGAAAATGAGTCCTTCAGCTTCAAATACAGGAATATGCCTTATAACCTTTGTATAAAACTGCTGACATTTTGAATTGATAACTCTTTAAATTAATGATACATTTAAATAAATAGCTAAACTGCAATAGAATTTCATGTTACATCTACATTAATAATACAAAATGAATTAGTCATGATTAATGTTGTAAAGAATATCAAATGAATTAATAATGATTGGCCACTTATTGCAAAATGGGCAACACTTTATAATAAGTGGCAAATCATTCTTACTTCCTTTGGTATTTCTTGCAATAATTTTAATCATGATGAATTCTTTCGGTATTCAGGTGCATATAATACAAGATTCCATAGGAAGTCCATTGTAATTTAACATAATCTTACTGAAATGATTCATTTAAAACCTGTCGCTATCTTTGGGGCCAGATCCAGGCTGAACTTAGGCGCTTTGGGTTTTGTCTATCTACCTGGCACAATGTAGCTGTAATAGGATGTCCCTCAGAGTCACGGATGCTGGTGCAGAAGTGGGTAGGTGGGTGAGTCAGATTCAGTGGGTGCACAGGTGATTAAGCAGGCCTGTTTATGATAAATACCTTTTAGGAAATGAAGCTTCTGACTAAAACTCACCTAGCTAAAGTACCTTCAATGTTTTCGGGTTTTAATTATATATACATAAATCAATAATTAATACTAATAATTTATTCCAGTGCTAAGGACATATCTGGTGTGTGTGGTGACAGTCTCATAATGTCAATTCTCACATTAGGGAACTCTGTTTCCTGGGATCCCTTATCTTCTCATAGAAAATATTCCCAATGTTGAGAGTTGATTTTTGCAGCTGTCAGGTCTGTGGTCTTGGTCCTGTGGTGAGCAGGCAAAAACTCAAGGCCAACAAAATAAAGCTTGATTATGTTTAAAGGGGAAGTAGATTTAAAGTAGACTTAAAAGATGTTTTAGTTTGGTAACAGAAGGGAAAAGAAGAAAGCATGAGGAAAACTATAGGTGACTGTATGCTAAATATTCCCTAAGCCTACATGCATGTGCAAACACACTGACAAACATTACACTTTGTGGAGAAAAATTTTCCAGTAGAGATGCTTGTGTTTTTTTTGAAAAAAGTAAGTAAAGAAAGCAAACAGTCAGATCAACGTGTACCTGGAGCTGCAATGTGGGAGAAGTCAAGAATGGTTTGATGGACATGTTGGGGTTTTTTTGTTTTGAGGCTGTGGGAAACCAACACAGGCAATGTCTGGAGCTGGGAGTCTTTCACTGGCCTGCAAGCACTAGTATGGTAACAGGCTCCAGCCTAACAAATGCCAGAGCACAGGTTTCTCTTCACACATGGTGAAAACTATCAGTTGAGCATTTTTTTTTCTATTGACATAAGCTTAAATATTTAAAAGAAACGGGATTATAATAATAATAAATAATAATAAATCTTTATTAGAGCTGTTATGTTTAGGTCAATATCGTGCTGTTGCAAAAAAAACCCCAACCTAACAGGTTGGTATTAGACCCAACTTTAAGAAGAAAAAAAAATTGGCCAAATGAGTAAAATACCCTGTGAACTATAATGCCACGTTAGAGCATTATTTTAGCTTTATGGGTTTTCCCCTGAAGATGTTTAGTAAGGATTTAATGATTAAATAGAAATAAGTGAACCTCCCCTTCCAAAAAACAAACAACCACCTAGGTTAAGTTTGCGCTACACTTCTTTTTTTGTTTTGTTTTGGGGTTTTTTTGTTTGTTTTGTTTGTTAAAAAATATCATTTAAGTACGTTGAAATACATATTATTTCTGAGTTTATAAGAAAAAGTGTTGTTGCCAGTTATTCACCATCTGAGTAGAGCTCAACATTGCCTCTGTGGTGATACTTCCGAAATGGTATGTCAGAGAAAATACTTCTTACCTCATGCGAAACGTCTTTAGTGCTGTAACTCTTGAGTTTGGCCTTTTTCTGTTAATTAATGCTGTTCCCATTACAGTTTCTATCTTGCTCAATGGCATTTTAAAATGTATTTCTTGAGCAGTTCTGCAACTTGTTGCTGTTGCACTGCTTTTCTACCATTTTGGCTTTGTACAGCCAGTGAAAATTGCATTAAGATCCGTATTCTTAGTGGACCGATGTCAAACATCCTTTATGCCTCAGAAGGCCACATTATTGGCTTTGTTTTTCTTCCATTTACTTTATCATATAATGATACTACCAGAATGCAAATTGTATAAAAGTTAACCAAATTCTGCCATTAGACATACATTTCCCAGCATCTATATAAAAACCTTATATTAAAAAGATATAAATGCTTCCAAATTCTGTGTTACCTCCATGTAAATAATAAAATGCAAGTATTTCTTTCTTGTTTAGCCTCTTCCATGAGATTAAGAATCAGAGGTAAGAACAAATCAACAACAAGGTATACAACTTTTTATCCATGTCTTATGCACAAAATAGTTGCTTAACATGAATAGAACTGACGTTATTGCTTCTTATACAAGTGACATTTCCTAAAGGCAGACTATTTTTAAACAGATACTTAAATAAAAATGTATGCACCTGCAGGCTTAAAAGGCCACTGTAAGCTATCAGCATGTGAAACAGAACCTACAAACAAACCCTGTTTAAAACAAGACTCTGGATTCAGATAAATTCCAAAGGATAAGCATTTAATACATGTAATGTATTTGATTTTGTATTTTAGCTGTTTTACTTGTTTTCTGTGAGAAGCATGTAGCCTTTTTCTTCAATAAATTGTTTCCATACTATTTATACAGACCACCACTAAATATTAGTTGTACATATTTGTTTAGGCTGATGCAGTCCAGCAAGGAAAAATCAGTCAAACCAATTATTTGATGTCTAAAGTAAAGGATTTCTATTAAAAAATGAAATAGAGGAACTATGAGATACAGACAGCCACACAAGTCTGGCTGGAATTTCTAAAGGAGGTTAAACTCTTTCATTGTTATAATCAAGATATTTCTACCTTTTCTTGACACTGATGGAGTTCAGCCATCTGCCATGACGATATCTGCTTGTCAGGTACCTGTTGGAACTTCCTTTATAGCCAATGATAAGACACAGGTATTTGTGCAAAATGCATTTGATCCATTACAGATGTTTACTTTAAGATTAAACAAATTATTTAGGCTACTACATAATAATTTTAAGGAACTTGTTTTTCATTTTTTATTCAAAACACAATAGCAAGATAAAATATATAACACTAATTGTATGTTCATGTTCTATCTTAATAGATACCATAACTCTTTTCAGGAATTCTGAGAGGTGATTTTTTTTAGCACTTTAGACGAGGACAACATTTCTCAGGCCAAGGGGACTAATCTGTTGATTCTAATTAAACTAAGATTACATTTGTTTCTTGAAAATATAGGCTAAGAAAACTTAAACTTTCTTAAGAGGACCACAATCTTTCAAGAAGTTTTAAATTACAGATGTTTTGTTTGCACTTGTGTAATGTTTATTTTGTTGAACACGGGTACAGCTGTATTCGTTCTGCTTTGATTGTTACATTCAACATGAAAAGTTTGGTTTTGGGTTGTTTTTTTCCAAGTTGAACATCACAGAAAAATTCTTCCTCCCACCCCTAATTTATCAGAAACCAACCGAAAGCTAAAAACTGAGAATTTGTTCTTCTGCATAACTTAAGCAAAAAAATGTTCTGCTTCAATGGAACATAGGTGACCTGGTGGGGCAGCAGAATAATTTAGCATGCAGATTTTAGAAAGGAAGTTCTTAAAGGGAATATACCCAGAAACTCTAAAAATGTTAATAAAAAGTTCTTCACTCTAAATCACTGGTGACATTTGAGGGCAAAACCTTTTGCATTTTGATCCATCAAGGTCAGGAGATACAGACTGCCTGCCACATATTTCTCCCATTTCTGGAAGGAGAGTCTAAGAAATTATAATGCTCTTATAGATATATCTTTTTTCATTCTTATTGCAGTTCTTATGAGAAAAAGAGTCTTTATTAATAATTCACTTTGTCTGGCTCTGTGAAACCAACTAGTAATATCTTGTTATTGTTCTATAGTCTGAAAAACCTTTCTGTCTGTATGCTTTTATATTTATTGTCCAACTGTGATTTGGGCCATTCATTAAGAGAAATATCTCAATTACTTTGACAAAAAGGTGATAACCTTGCCTTATTCTGGGCCAGCTATTTATTAATGACTCCCAGATATCATTTTCCAGTTCTATGCACCGCAGTATTTTAATTTGATGATACAAATTGGATAATACAAATGTCCTCGAACCATGCTTACAACTCCCAGTGACAGCAATGACCATGCCCACAATACTTTGTTAGATTGTTCTTGACAACTGCCCAGGCCAACGTGCTTCATCTGTTGGCACTTTTGCAGGCCCTGCAGAGCCTCCGGACTGCTTCAGTCAAGCTGCATTTCTTGATGGAGGGGATGCATTGTCACACAGTCTCCAAAACCTTTCTGATACCTACCCTGCATGTGATTTGTCTGCAGGAAATTTATCCCTGACTTCAACATATAGCCTTATGGGAGTGACCCAGGTTGGCACAGCCTGGTGGCTTCCTAAAGTAGCTGTGCCAAACTTCAACAACAACATCTGCAGCAGCCTGAGTTCAAAGAATGTAAGAAGAGAAATTAGGAGCTCCAGGATGCTTCATTTCAAGGAATAAGTAAAGCTGTCACTAAGTGGGCAACGCAATGGTCCTTTTCACAGGGCTTGTTACCAAATCACACAGAATCACAGAATCGTTAAGGTTGGAAAAGACCTTTAAGATCATCATCTCAAGGGCTGTGATTGCTCCCCATCTCCATCGGTGCCAGCACCAGCTGTGTTTTTCACATTGCCTTAAGAACAATGAGTGAGGCCCAGGCTCTGGAAGACACCTGTGGTGTTTTGAGGGTTATAGGTGTCAACATGGGATCAGCAGGGGACTGCTAATTTCTGGGTTGGAAAATACTTGACCTTCTGCTAGGAAATAGCATTGTCTTAGAAGTTCCTCACACCAGTTCACAAGGGGTGAACACCACCTACCAGCAGAACCTGTGGCATAGCAATTCAATGGTGGCAAGTCACCCTGGTCATTTTTGTCATGGATGTCATCCATTTGCCATCTGTGATTTGTAGTCACCAGTGTCATCCTGAACATCTCTGCTACATCCTTGCACTGCTTGGAGAGAGGTTATACTCCCTTTCTACTCTGCGCTGATGAGGCCTCATGTGGAGTATTGTGTCCAGTTCTGGGCTTCCCAGTTCAAGAGAGACAGGGAACTTTTGGGGAGAGTCCAATGGAGGGCTATGAGGATGATTAAGGGACTGGAACATCTCTTGTATGAGGAAAGGCTGAGAGACCTGGGGCTGTTTAGTCTGGAGAAGAGAAGGCTGAGGGGGGACCTTATCAATGTCTATAAATCTCTGAAGTGTGGCTGTGAGGAGGATGGAGCCAGTCTCTTTTCAGCAGTGCCCAGTGGTAGGATGAGGGGCAATGGGCACAAACTGCAGGACAGGAAGTTCCACCTCACCATGAGGAAAAGCTTCTTTACTGTGAGGTGACGGAGCACTGGAACAGGCTGCCCAGAGAAGTTGTGGAGTCTCCTTCTCTGGAGACCTTCAAAACCCCACTGGATGTGTTCCTGTGCAACCTGTCCTAGGTGATCCTGCCTTGGCAGGGAGGTTGGACCAGATGATCTTCAGAGGTCCCTTCCAACCCCTACCATTCTGTGATTCCATGATTCACTCTGAAAGAGCATTCTCAGCTGCATTGTGGCCATAGACAGGTTATCTATTCCCATTAGTTGTTCCTTCAAGAAACCAAGAACCTACTATAATAAAAGATGCTATTCCATCTTATATGAGCGGCTCTCTAGTCACCACAAATATTTCTGACACTCCAGATTAGTTTGTGCATGATGTTCATTTCTACAAGAACAAGATCCTCTTGTTCAAGCATTAGGACTGTTGCCACCAGTGTGTCACTTCATTCCCGGGACTTCGTTGTCACCCATGAACAGTTTTTCAACCTGAACTGAGTACAGACAGTGCCCCATCACTGGTTTTCAGAGCTACAAGTGATGTGGGTGCCTGTCTCATGTGAGTCTCATAATGAAATAAGGTTCATGCCAAGCAAAAGAATGCAGTCACTACGGCAGAGCTGTATGTGCATGAAATCATGGCTTTCACTAACACTGGAAAACATACAGGATGACAAGGTTCTTGAAGCAAACCTGAGGCTTCATCCTGCTGTGCTTTTCATCCTCCTGTACACGTTCAATTTAACATATTCAAACCCAGATTTACAAAAGTTCTAACATGACATGGTATTTTCCATGTGAGAAAGATTGTGGATAATAAATTGTAAGCATATCCCACTACTGGATACGGAAGAACTCCATCACCATTTGCTACTTTCTGAAGTAGAGCTAGTCAAAACTGTTATGTGACAGGTAACTGGGTTTTCATTGGATCTGTTTGGGGTTTTTTTGTTCCTTTCTGCCAAAACTCAATGCTTTTCAAACATGAATCAAAATATTATTATTGTATGTCTGTCACTGTATCTCATAGGATTCAGAATACGAGTGTGTAACTGATGAATCATGTGAATTGTCCTCCATGCATTTGTGTCAACAGGAGATGCTTAGGCCAAATCCAGTCTTTACATAAGCAGTTAAGTGCCTAAAATGGGATGAACATGAATCTAAATTTTTGGGTTGGCCACAGCAGAGAACACAGCTATCACAGTTCACAAGCTAGTAAGAAACTCATTCCCTTGTCAGTTCCTTACAAGGACTACACTATAAGATGCTGGCATCATGTTGTGTTCTCTTTGAAGAAAGGGTGACAACTGAAGAAACTTCCTCTTTGTTTTTGCAGGTTTAGAAATGCAAATTACATATTTTTAAATGTCATAATGAGGAACATTGCTTTTTGACCTTTCTTTAAATTATTGAAGTTCTCTTGTTGACTACAACTAACTTCTAGAAGCTCCAGGTCGTTAATTAGTTATCCAAAGGTATTTGTCTCATAGCTTGTTTGAAAGTTCACAGAAGTAGAATAATAACAAAATCTGTACTAGAAAGATAAGAACTTTTTTTAAGTGTTAATGTGGAGCAATTAAACTAGTAGAAAGTGATAGGAAAATAATATGAGAAGAGGTGCAAGATCCGGGGAGGTTAGTAAGTCTAGTTTCAAAGGTAGTTAAACGTAGCTGCTAAGACTTTACATGTATTCTTCCAAAGAATTATGCCAAGAATTCCATGCCATTCAGTCATGGAGCACATCTTGCTCAGTTATATGTTAAGATTGTTCTTTGCTGCACTTTCTCTTCTCCACTCTGAAAGGTGAAATTTCCTCAATGGTTGTGATGGGAATCTTGAGTCTATTAAAAATGTTGATCCTGCTGTTCTCCTCAAGAATTTTTACTTTTAAATCATTTGGTGCTAGGTTAAGAATACAGTTGTGAGGAGTTAGCTTTCCCTAGCTGTAAGCAACCTGTATCTGGACTTTCTTACTATTTTCTCTTCAGTCATACTTTAGATACATTTTTTGAAGACTGGTTGGCATTCTGGGTCAGAAAACTCTCACTGAATCACAGAATCATTAAGGTTGGAAAAAAAATCAAGATCATCAAGTCCAACCGTTAACTCAACACCACCATGCCCACTAAACCATGTCCCGAAACACCATGTCCACAGGTTTTTTGAACAATTCCAGTGAGGGTGACTCCACCACCTCCCTGGGCAGCCTGTGCCAATGCTTGACCACTCTCTCCGTAAAAAAATTTTTCCTAGTATCCAGTCTAAACCTCCTATGGCACAACTTGAGGTCATTTCCTCTCGGTCTATTGCTAGTTATTTGGGAGAAGAGGCCAACACCCACGTCGCCACAACCCTTTTTCAGGTATAGAGAGCGATAAGGTCTCCCCTCAGCCTCCTCTTCTCCAGACTAAACAACCCCAGTTCCCTCAGCCGCACAATCACTTCCCTATTCCTGCTTCTGATACAGGCCAGGATGCTGTTGGCCTTCTTGGCCACCTGGGCACACTGGTGGCTCATGTTCAGTCATCTATCAACCAGCACCCCCAGGTCCCTTTCCGCCAGGCAGCTCTCCAGCCACCCCTCCCCAAGCCTGTAGCGTTGCATGGGGTTGTTGTGGCCAAAGTGCAAGGACCCTGCACTTGGCCTTATTAAACCTCATACAGTTGACCTCGGCCCATCGATCCAGCCTGTCCAGATCCCTCTGCAGAGCCCTCCTACCCTCCAGCAGATCAACACTCCCACCCAACGTGGTGTCTGCAAACTTACTGAGGGAACACTCGATCCCCTCATCCAGGTCATCAATAAAGATATTGAACAAGACTGGCCCCAGAACCGAGCCCTGGGGAACACCGCTTGTGACCTTTTCCCTTAGAAAGCACTATCATGATATTAAACCTTGACAACAATGTGTATAAATGTTAAAAACACAAAAGAAAATGAAAGAAAAATGAAGACTATCATATCTGAAGAAGATGGAAATTGTACTAATGTTATTTCTGTCCGTGTGTCTATTTGGAGGTTTCTTGGGGCAGGAATCACTTGCCCATGTTACTGTCATATCCCTACAGATGCTGTATGAAATTACTGAGACATTTTTGAAGCTAAAAACTTTTTTGAAAGTTTAAAAACATTCCCTCGATAAGGTCTTATTTTTGAATTTTTGTCTACTGTGATAATGTCAGGAAAAAGCAATATGTACTTTCTTTTCAAGTTGGGCCAATTTTTCTTTTTTTTCTTTCCTTGCTTGAATCAAAGAAAGGTTTAAAAATGATGCAGAATCTGTTGATAGGAATCTTATTGCCCACAATACACTAAGAAGTTAATGGCTTCTTACAAAAAAGGGGACATAATAGGCCAATTAAGCATGATAATAAAGACTGACATCTTTTGTAAAGCTTCCTTATATCCTGTATCTATGTCCCTGTTCAAGGTGTAACTGAGATTCAAATAAATCTGTTTAATCTAGAAAGCTTGTAAGGAGTGCGAAAGTTCTTGCTTTTCATAGCAACTTTTATAAATGAAGGCAGTGAGTTCTTGTGGATGATCTCAATCAATATTAACTAATTCACGGAATGCACCCTTACACAATGTGCTAGGATGGTACAAGATAAAATACAGTAAAATATTTATTATTTTATGAATACCTACTCTGCAGTTTTCACTCCAGATTCAGACACCAAAATGTACTGTCTAAATGTAGTTTCCACATTTGGGCTAGATGTCTAAGCTCCAGTTACAGTCACTGGGAATATGTAGTTGATTTAGCCATCCACACACAGACATCTAATAACATTGTGTTTTCCCTGCACAGCCTGTGCATGAGTGGAAATGGACTTTTTCCAATCTGACAAATAGTTCTGAAATGGGTTTAAATTGGCATCTCTTTGAAGTTAAGTACATTTTAAGGATGTGTATGTTTTTCACATGCATATTTTTCTAGCTGATTTTGTATATTAACAGAAAAGCTTCAGGATGAGGAAAAGATATTTACTTGCTGAACATTTTGTGTACCTAAAGATAAATCTCAGCTCCCTGAGCTGAAAGACAGGGATGGAGAGCAGCATAAACTCCACATAATCCTGGAGGAAGCAATTAACGACCTGCTATGCCACCCGGACACACATAAGTCTATGGGGCCGGATGGGATCCACCCACGAGTACTGAGAGAGCTGGCGGAGGAGCTTGCCAAGCCACTCTCCATCATTTATCAGCAGTCCTGGTTAACCGGGGAGGTCCCAGATGACTGGAGGCTTGCCAATGCGATGCCCGTCTACAAGAAGGTCCTGAAGGAGGATCCAGGGAACTACAGGCCTATCAGCCTGACCCCCGAACCGGGGAAGATTACGGAACAGTTCATCTTGAAGACGTTCACAGGGCATGTGAAGGACAACCAAAGGATCAGGCTCAGCTAGCACGATCTCATGAAAGGCAGATCCTGCTTGACCCACCTATGACCAGGTCACCTGCCTAGTGGATGAGGGAAAGGCTGTGGATGTTGTCTACCTGGACTTTAGTAAAACCTTTGA
>NW_010545521.1:100978-101379 GCF_000687285.1 Phaethon lepturus
GTTGGGTGGGAGTGTTGATCTGCTGGAGGGTAGGAGGGCTCTGCAGAGGGATCTGGACAGGCTGGATCGATGGGCCGAGGTCAACTGTATGAGGTTTAATAATGCCAAGTGCCTGCTCCTGCACTTGCGTCACAATAACCCTAGGCAACGCTACAGTCTCGGGGAAGAGTGGCTGGAGAGCTGCCCTCTAGAAAAGGACTTAGAGGTGCTGGTTGACAGCTGGCTGAATATGAGCCAGCAGTGTGCCCAGGTGGCCAAGAAGGCCAACAGCGTCCTGGCCTGTATCAGAAATAGTGTGGCCAGCAGGAGTAGGGAAGTGATCGTGCCCCTGTACTCGGCACTGGTGAGGCCACACCTTGAATCCTGTGTTCAGTTTTGGGCCCTTCACTACAAGAAGGATG
>NW_010545521.1:101525-123576 GCF_000687285.1 Phaethon lepturus
TGGCGAGATGGGTGTTTGTCTCTTCTCCCAAGTAACTAGTGATAGGATGAGAGGAAATGGCCTCAAGTTGCACCAGGGGAGGTTTAGACTGGATACTAGGAAAAATTTTTTTACTTAGAGAGTGGTCAAGCATTGGCACAGGCTGCCCAGGGAGGTGGTGGAGTCACCGTCACTGGAATTGTTCAAAAAACTTGTGGACATGGTGCTTCAGGACATGGTTTAGTGGGCACAGTGGTGTTGGGTTAATGGTTGGACTTGATGATCTTGATGTTTTTTTCCAACTTTATTGATTCTGTGATTCTGTGAAATTAAAAATTGAAAATTACATTGCTTATTTATCTGACATGTTCATAGTACAGGAGTGAAAAAATGCCACATGTAAAGGAATAAATAGACGTATTTTTTGGAAGAGGTAGTCAATGAATCTCTGTTGGACAAATTTTGACATTTAAAACACTTATATAATTTCAAACACCTGTGAACTAGACAGAAGCAATGATGTCACATCTCTCACTATTCTATGACAAAAAAACTGTCTTTTGACAGCCAGTTGGCACCAGTGGAGATGAGGATAGGAAGCTTATGAGCTCTACTGCAAAACACAACCTCAAGATATTTATTCTCTGTCCCACTGGTATACTTTCATATGAACTCTGTCTCACTTATATTTATTCATCTTGTTGGGCCACTGAAATTGAATATTGAATACTCAAGTTAGGTCTCTTTGTGCACCAGGAAGGTCAGACAACTTGATTACACCCGCTATAATCAAAGAGTATTCATTTTTTTTCATATCTGCTCACTATTTCTGCAAGAACTGAACTTTGCCAGAAACAGCAGGATGGATGAACAAATCTTTGGAAAAGAGTAGTGCAGCACTGTTTATTTCCAGCATTTGGGGAAGAAAATAATCTCTTGTAGTTAAAAAAAAATCACAAATATTAAAGTGCATGCAGATATGTTTATTAACTATAAAATAAATGCATATTTACCCACAAAATAAATGCAGAAACAAAGTGAGAAAGCTAGTGCAGAGGCAGGTTGTCATCTGTGAAAAAAAGTTAAAGCTTATACTAAGCAAAGCTGAGCTTTCTTGTTGTCAGTTTTCATTCATCTGCACTCATCTATAAAAGAGCTATTAAAAACATCCATTAGCTGTTAATTTAGAATACTTCAGACAGTGATCCCTAAACCTTCATTGATATCTTTCCAACAGCCTCCTAATCTCTGAAAATTGTTGGCAAGAGCCAGACTGAATCAGCCCATCATCAATCCTGGCTTTCATTATTTGAGTTAACACAGATGCACTACTTGCAAACACTCAGAAGAAATACAGATCTTCCTTTTTCTTGAAAGGTATGCTTACAAGCAGGATTTGATTTCATGAATGAAGCTGCTTCGCTTATCTATGTCATCCCAAATTAATGACACAAAACCAGCACATAATTTAACAGCAGTAAAGCCATAAACAATCTCTGTGCAGTTCAGAAATATAATCAGGAATTACTGTTGAGACATTGGTAAAATTTTTAGTTTGCCTCCACTCTGGATATTGCTACTCAAAAAAAAAGAAGAAAACCAAATTCACAAACAAAATCAAAACAAAAAACCCCCCCTCTGATGAACTAAGTAAAATTTTGGTGTATCATGACATTTTTTTCAGCTCAGAAGAAGTTGCATCCTACATGGACATAGTTCAGTACAAACTTTAATAAACTGTTCCCTCTTTTTTTTTTTTCTTATGGGTATGGTATGAATAAATAAACTGACAAAGGCATGATGTGATATTTTACTTTTACTAAGGTAATTCTAAGATGTAAAATACGTGGTGCAATGACAAAGCGGGATCTGCTGAGTTGCTGATGATGTAGACAAGCCTGGGATGGAGCTGTATATTTGACTTTCTTTTTGAATTTAGGAATCTTGTAAATGGAGCATTCAATTCATTGAAAGATAGAGAAATCAACTACTAGCATCCTTTGTGATTTGTTTGCTGCTAATTTCTCGGTTTTATATGATTTTTGTAATACGCATTGGGCTAGGAAGGGTCACTATTGATGAAATGGTGGATTGGAAAATATTAGAGAGGGAGATGTATTAAGGAGTATTAAGATTAAGTGAGTGTCATTTAAATACCTTCAGTTATCAAATATAAGATTTCCTCCCTTTTTTTAAAGGACAAGGCCATCCTTGTGCACCCTGGAAACAGGAATTTCTTCCAACATTTGCTTCTCAGGGCTAGGCTCAGTAACAATGTTTATGAGTTGCTCTTAGTACAAACTGCAGTGTGTTTTAAAGGACATGAGTTGACCTACCATCCAGTCTATTGTCGTGCCTGTTTCAGACTATTTTTCTATATACTAGGTTATTAATCTGAAAATGAATTTTCTGTACTTCCTGCACTTGATTTACTTTTCAGACAATGCAGAGGTAGTTTTCTAAATTAGAACTAATTTAGGAGGATTTTTTTCATTGCCATTCCTTAGACCTACATCTTTCTATTGATGGAACAGAGAATACAGACACTTGCTTTAAAAGTCCATTGGAAGATTCAAAACATTTGTGGATGGCTACTTAAATTGGGTGCAAACATTAACTTTTTTTGATCTGGGCCATATCTTTTAGATTAATGGCAGGTAGTATATTAGCATTGCAATTCATGCATAATTCTGAGCATTTATTAGTTTAAAATATTTCCTTAGACTAATACCTATTGTTTATTTTAAAGGACATGGTTTTTTTTTCTAAGTTCTAGCTATCGGCAATAACAATTATAACACAAAATCCTAGGAGGTGGAGGATAATTTGCTAACTGCCTCAAAAGCCCATCTTCCCCCATATAAGATTTTTTTTTTTTAATACAGCGTTCCTATGGGTATTGTTGGTACTAGAGTTGTTGTTTTTGTGTCCAGTACTGGTGCCTTTTGTTTCTGCAAACAACTCCCAATATAAAACACCTCCCACTTAAGATACTGTCAACTTGATCAGTTTGGAAAGATCTTAGAACTTCTGAATACTGATGTTGGAAAAAGTAGACCTCTCTTACTAGTTCAAAACACTAACCTTGGGAGAAAGCAAAATATTGAGAATAGCATTTAAAAATATGTGAAAAACTACTAATGCAGAGACAGAATTCTAATGAAAAGATGAGGAATATTTCTAAGAGATTTAATCATGCCTTAGATTTTAAGATGAAAGTTCAAAGAGGTATTTTGCTTTGAAAAAAATTATATACATATATGCCGAATTTCATCTTTCACATTCTAATATAGAAACACCGTATCTTGAAGCTGAGAAGCTTTAAAAAAAAAACTTTGAACGTTTTTTTTTTGCTCAGACACTTTAGAAAGATGGAAACACAAATATACATTTATATTTGAAAATAATTTTGGACTTCAATCAGCATGGACTTTTTTCATTGCATCACAAAACTAAGCACAGTTGTTGGTGTCCTCCAAGCTAAATTTACAGAGCCAAGTAGGAGAAATTCATGCAGAGCTATAAATATTAATCTGAATTACACACCAAGGATATCCGCTAACACAAATTCAACAAACTAATGTGGATTTATTGCTTGTTTTTGTAGTCAACTTTACTAATGGAATTATTTATATTCTAAGTAAGAAGATATGTAATAATTTAAAATAATCCACATACTATCTCCCTACTTTCCACTGCCAAGTGGCCATTAAAAAATGCTACCTCTTGGGTAAGATGAAATGGAGTTTCATTGTTCCCTCACAGTTTATGCGAGGACATTTTTTTTTGTTTTGCTCTTCTAAAATAGCAGTTTCAAGCAAAAAAGAACAGACATATTCCATTAAGATTTAAACACATGTGAATACATAGGAGCTGTGTTCAGGGTGTTTTCTTTTTATGGCATTCACCACATTCCACAGTTTAATCATAGCCTTATAATTAAAAAACATGTCTCATAACATGGATAGCTGCAGACTATTCTACTAAACAGCCATTAAAGTACAATATGATTCCCTAGTTCTATTTAAAAATACTCTTCCAGCTTATCAGAGATAGAAAATTTGTATCTTTCTTAAATGCTATGGACATGGGGTACCAAATAAGATAATTTTCCCTTGAAATCTACACATGGAAAATGCTGCATGCAAGTATATACCTAGAAAATTAAGAACTTTTACACTTTTCTTCTTACATGCTTTTTAGAATAAGTTGTAAGCCTTAAACCCTTATAATCCAATAAACAGGACAATAGTAGTAGTACAATGAAACAACAACAACATCATCAACCTCACCAAAGAAGGAAGAGAACATTGCAATAACACTGAATAATGGCTGTTAGGCAGCACCTGAATACTCTTTGAAAGAAAAGAAGGAATTTCAGAAAACACAGAAAAAGCCTGTGGAACACAAGTAGTGAAATCTAAAAGGGTTTGGTATTTCTTGTATACACATAATTATATATTATTCTGGATTTTCTTCTTGCCTTTTTTTCACAACGTACCTTATGTTTTTTGTATCCAAATGTGAATGCATCAAGAAGCTGGCAATGACACTGGACACCTTCAAAATATATGAGAGCTATGGCCTTCAACATCAGATAAAAACAATATGTAAATGACAAAATAGTTAAATGCAGGAACTAACCATTTGAAATCCAAATTTATTGCTAGCATATATTGTATGATCAGTTGTGTGCCTGATTTATGGGTACAGTTACCGTGACACTAGTGATAACATTTTTTTCATTTAACCATTTTTTATTTCTTTAGCCCGGTAAGATTTAGAAACAGCTCATGATCCCCCATTATATATGAAATCATGGTAAATGTACATAAATTTGACAAATAGTCACACTCATCTTTTGTTAAGCTCTTACGTGTGCCTGATTGAAAAATCAGACCCGATGTGCATCTTTTTTTATACCTCATACGTATAAAAGTGCATAAAATACATCCATGTGTATTCATTAAGGTTTTTATTTAAAATTGACTCAGTAATGGGTGGAAATGTTCTACATAATGTTTTGTTATTTACACCCCTGACTGGAATGGAGAAAGTTCCAACTTAGAAAAGCAGACAGCTTGTTTTCCTGTCTCTCGTTTCTCCTTTACAGTATGCTATGCCAGATGAAAACCATCTTTTACATAAATCTGTTTCTCCAGGATATATCTGGGTACTCAGAGGATGTAAAATCTCTTAGGTCTCAGCTTCAGCTGGTGTACAGTTCCTGTGGAGTCAAAGGAACTATAGCAAATTATGCCCGTAAAGGATCTGGCTCAACTGTACCCGGGATAAAAAGCAAGTCTTCTAAAATACTACACAGCCATATGAAGGTACGTACAGAAATTGTAAAACAATTGTTCCAGGTCTCATTAAAACAGCATTAAATGCATAATGCTACCAAAACAGTTGTTCCAGGTTTCATTAAAACAGCATTAAATGCATAATGCTACAGACGTCTTTCTGACAGATCACCTTTTCAGGCCCTGACAGCGGAACTCCTTGACGAAATACAGGGTCCCGATGTACTACAGTTCATATACTGCAGTGATCAGCGTGACATCACGATATGGACTGACGGATGTTATGGAATTTAACTTGCAGTGATTCCTTTATCAGTATTAGCATTTATTGCACTTTTATCTTTGATTTCTAAGGGATACAATATTATCCCCTTCTACTTTTTTCTGCTTCCTTGTGTCTTTCATTTTCTCAGCCAAATTGCCAGTTACTCCATGACTGCCACAACCTATTAATTGACATTAACCTCAGATGATCCCTGATGTTTGTCATACTAAAAATGTTCAGATCGTAATTGCCCTAAGTTTAATAAGGGATACCAAGGTGGAGAGAGGTAAGTAGAGGCTACATTAATTTTCTTGGACCGATAGATGTAAAAAATCTTTATCTTTTATTGAAGGCATGCCCTGAATCTTTACATAGCATTACATTATTGTATGACCTGTTTTGAAAGCAAATACCAGGTGAGTTCAGCATCCACTCCTACTCACTTCTAACAATTAAGTAATAAATTGATAGGAAAAATTAATAATAAAAGACTATGTGAACAAAATCTGAGATGAAAGCACAGGCCAAATGGAGAGGCAGACAGATGGACAGAAGGAAATAAACTTAATTATTGGAGAAAAAAAAAAGAATTATATAATTTTGCCCAATTGAGGGAAGCACTTAAACATATATAAAAATTCATCCATATCAAGGAGCACACCTGAGCTCTTGACTTCAATGGTGCCGAAGCCTGGGTTTCACTCCAGGGCCATCCTGAATAGAAACCTTAGGTTGTCCACTGTCTCCATAAAGCACAGCTGTCCATGAGCCAAATTCCTTCTGGGATGACCTCTGTCACCACAGCAAAGCTACGCTGGTGTCTGTAATGCATATCTCACTGCAGCAGACAATGAGCAAGACCTGGAGCATGTTTCGGTCCTGGAGTCAAGAGTTCTCTGATGATGAAGGAAGGAGTAAAGTGAAAGTCCTTCACGTGAAACCAGAGAGGAAGAATATCTTTGCATTAGAAACCCGAGGTCTGCTGACTGTAAGAGGGCTGATATATGCTTTTACACAGCAACATGTGATTGTAAATTGCTAAAGGTGGTCACTATTGAAAATGAGACACTGTTCAGAACAGAATCTCTTGGAATTACATGCCTCTCTTCAGGAAGGCAAGGTTTAGCCATTGTGGCTAAGCTTGTCTGACAAACAGATAGTAATAAACTGCAGAAAATACAGGTAGTGAATGAGGGAAAAGGAAAGGCAGAGCTTCCTGAAGAAACCAGAGGCAGAAAGGATGGGAAATGAGCAAATGAGTTGAGTTTGAGGAGGAGAGATCAGCAATTAGAAAAATCTGTTTCAACATTACCCAATTCATTGTTTACAAAATTGAACTTGCAAACAGGGCTTGGATCTCCAAACTTGAAAAGGTGTTAGGAGCCAAGAAAGGGTTGATGGAGTGCCTGGAGACTCCCTGCTGTCTGCATTGCAGTGGTTTACATTTGGCCAAGGAGTCCAGCCTTCAGAGAGTGAGACTGTGGGAGAAGTGGAGACTGTTCTTATCCTTCAAAGCTGGAACAGAACCAGGGAAGAAAGGGATAGTGATGAAAAATAATGCTTAGGAAATCCACAAGTGGAAGATCAGTTGGGATTTACTCTTTCTGATGCATATCACGAATGAAAAATAGCAGTTTGCTCTGAAGATGCTGTGAGTATGTCCAGAATTACACTATTGCATGCTCCCAAAGTGAAACTCTTGAGGAATACCTACACCTTTGGCAGTGGCTACAGCTGGGAATCAGGGAGCTTAAGACCAGTCAAGTCTGCAGATGCTGAGACTGCAGCAGTCTGGATGTCCATGTTCTCATTCCAAGGGGCCACTTGAGAAAAATTTGAAGCACCAGTTTAATGCTGAGGCAATGACTGGATGGCACAGAGGACTAATTCCTGCAAGTAATTAAAATGTTGAGTGAAAACAGTACGTGCAAGAGGTAAAAACAGAGTCCAGGAATCAGTGGGCCCCAAACCCTGCAACTGCAAAAAAATAAGGTATACATGGTAAAGTGGAAGTCCAAATGTCTAATGTAGTACAATCGATTAGTAATAGTAATAGTAATAGTAAATGGATCCTGGAAAGAGCATTACAGTTCAACTCAACTCACAAGAACTTTTCCTCTGGATCTCTGAAGTGGTTAAAAACATGGATCAGCTAGGAATCTAAAGCTCCTCAAAAGCTTTTATTATCACAGGCATGCTAAGTCTTAGATGCCCCAAATCCCTCTAAAACTGTTGAAAGAAGGCGAAAAGAAAAAGGAAAAAATGCCATAAACATGTTTTTCATTTTATTTGTTCTCCATGTATTTTTTATTCATGATTAGAGTATAAAAGACAGGTAGTTTTACAAGCTTCTGCTCTTCAGATTATCTAATATTTGAATTTAAGTGAGTAGATGGCTTGCGTCTTCTTGTTGTTCCTCCCATGCCCATTCACTTTATTCCATAAAAAGAAGTCCCGCAGATCGTCTTCTGGATTGTTAGAGCAGGATGGCTTTGGTTTGGAGTAGTTCCATGATTTCCCTTCTATTCTTCCCAAGAAAGAGTGATATTATTTTAAAAACACCTATTGCAAGTTTCAAAATTATTTTCAGGGACTCTGTGAAGGTACAGAGTTAAATTAATCAGTCAGTTTCCATTTGTTAATCAGGTATGAAAAAAGTGTCATAATAAACCAGGCAGCAGCTAACTACCCTAGCAGTCTCTGCTATGTGTTGTTGCATGGAATGAAGATGCAATTAATAACGAGGCTGACTCCAGTATCCTCCAGACTCTCAGCTGGGAGGATAAAATCACACCTTCAGTGATTTAAATATATGTACTGTAATGTCATCAGGACACTTGAGTAGGAAGATTGCTTCTGTTGGGATCACAGCTGTTTTTATTGGAATTAGGTTTTTAAATCGTGGCCCACCATAAGAGGCATCCTGCAGATATTCCCAGCCTCTGCCCCACCACTCACAAGACGAGGTTGCGTAGGATGCATTATCTGTTGGTACCTCAGGTGAAAGGGAACAGTTTCTATGCTGGCATATGGGGAAGGTTCCCCCCACCTGAGTACCTCCTTTGAAATTTGGAACTGCAATTTAGAAACTTGCAAGGACAACATTGAAGGGGACCAAAAGTGACCTTTTCTCCTCCTGTACCCTCCACAGCTAGTGCGTCACCTGGCTGAAGTAATTTGACTCATTTAGAAACTCATTAAAAGTGAAAGATTACCAGCTGAATAAACTTCATTTCTTCCTTACTTAGCAGAACAGTGTATGGCTTTGCAGGCTCTTAGAGTATTTTAAAAAGCTTCGTTTAGGGCTTGCACTAGAAATAGGCACAATCCTGGAAAGGAAGAAGGGAATGGAAATACGGAGAAGAGAGAAAAAGCAACTCCACAAGCTGCTTCTGCAGTACTTGATCTGTTGGCTCGCTCCGGGGGACAACGGGGCAATGGGAGGGCTGGAGCCACCTCAACCTCTGTTCCAGCCCTGGCAACGCTTCTTCACACGGGGCGCGCAGGGACCGCCTGCAATCGATGTGGTTGCCCTTCCCTGCCCAGCCGCGTGGCACACACCTAGGGGCTAGTCATTTACAGAGAGGCAGGAGGGGGTAATGTCCAGTGCCCTTTTTGAAGAGCTCAGGCAGATCCACCGCTTTTCCCAGATGCGTGTTTGTCTAGCGCAGCCACCGAAGAACGGAACTGGTAACTCTCCTACCCCGTACAGCACTATATGCAAGTCTAAATCACAAAGCTAACCTCAAAAACTGGTTGTTTTGGGTACTGGCAAATAAGCAAAGTACAGAGCAAATTGCAACTACAGGAAATAAGGATAGTTTTGTATCGTTCTGGAACATTTCATTGACAAATATAAAGGGAGACATATATGGCTCTTGTAACCATGTGTTAATGATGAAGTACAACATCAAGAATTTTAATTTGACTGGAATTACAGTTGTCAAAATAATTGCATTATTTAATTTAAAATTCTTCATTGGAGAATGGCCCAGGCTATATCTCTGTTGCTCAAAATGTTTTATTGTGTAATCACTGTGCTTTTTTGATGAGTAATTTCTTTAATGTTATGCTATATATATGTATTGCAAAACTGTGAGTGATCTTTGCTTTTATACTGTACGGTGTTTTGCATATAAAATACATTATGCATATTCTCTCTTCCTCTCACTCTGTCTCCAAATCCTACCTCCAGAAAGCAGAGAATGGAGGCCCAGTGTTCCCTAGTGTCTTGTGATTTTTTTACTTTGTTCAAGACTGAAATTCTTTGTTTCCCAAATTATCTACCTGTAAAATAACTGTAACTATCTTGGCCAGGCAGCTAGTTCAGATTCCAGGACCGAAGACTGATAAAGAGTATTAGGTATGTCAGCCCCAGCCTCCTCCCTTTGCTTCTGCTCTTTTCCCCTGTTACACTGGCAGCTTGGAGAATGAGCAGGAATTATTTCTTGCAGGGGAATAATCCTTCCTGGGCTGCTTAAATTAACTTTATGCAGAAAATGGCCAGGCTACATCACAGTCAGGCCCATAATGTCTTGACAGAAAAGGATGATGAAGTATTCCCTTTTCTCCGATGGCAATCTTCCTCTATGTGCTGATCTGCTGGGTCTGCCTGCCTGCTTTACTTGCACCAAATGGTACCTTCACTTTCATCGAGCTTCCTCAGAAAATATAGACTCACTCTCTTCAAAATACAGTTTACTGGTTTGTATACCCAAGGATGAACTGGATGATGTTGGCGATGGTTTTGCATTCCAGCAAGCTTAAGGATGGTGAAAACAGATATGGCAGAGGTCAGACATCAGTTAACGGGGTTTTGCTGTCCCCCTAAAGAGGAACAGAGCTACAGTCAACACCGGTTCAGTATCAGAAGACATTTGAGGATGAGGCCATGGCGCTGCCATAGCACAATTCAGGAAAAAATCAATGATTTTGAGTATTTTTTCTGCTGTGGTTTCTTCACCTGACTAAAATAGCAGACCGTCAGTGCTCTGTTTGGGTCTGCGTGGTTGAACAGCTGGAGCAGGGAGTATAACCTACAGTGGGAGGTATAGGGAATGGCAGAGACACAGACACAGGCACAAAGAATAAAAAAATCCTGTCTGGGAAATCACACATAACCTGAAACTATTTGTAAGTAATGGACCTGATGGTGCTGTGATGCAAACTCTGATGCCACGTGGATTTCAGTGGAGTTGCGCTGACTTATATTCTCTGAGGATTTAATCCCCAGACCATCAAACTGTTCACGCTGGAATGGTGGTATTAAACTAACCTTGGAGAGCCACAAAACGTGCATTAACAAAACAGTCCACGGAAACCTGGAAGGCACAGCGGTGCGGCAGTTCTCAGCAGCACACCCTGATGTACACAGTCTGAGGAAATGGTTAATTGGTAAATAAAGATACTAAATATTGCCTGTGCATTTAGACGGTGCATTGAAGGGTTTCTCATTGTATGGGGGAAATAGGTACACTTCCAACCACCCTGATACACCCTTGGACATTTCATGACTATTTCTTATCGCTCAGTTGAGCATAAATTCATAGATTTTACGGTTAAGGGAGCTTGAGATGGGCTGCTATATTTTTAGCACTTAGTTCTGCCACTTCTTATTGGACCATCTGCTGTCACCTTAAAGAGACAAGTGTATATTATCAAGGTAAACATACAAATCACTCCTGCATTTGATATTAAAAAAAAAGAGAAACCTTTAAATGTATTGATCCTAATGTGTCAATAATGTTACAGGGTTGAGTCCTTGAAAAAGAAAATAACATAGATGCTGTCTGAGCAGATTCAAACAGGATGCTTTCACCATAAAAATGGTTGCTGTGTACAGAGCTTTACCATTTATTTCTTTAAATGAAAACATAAAATTTATTCTTGTTCCAGTAAAATCATTTTAAAAGTAAGGAAAAGAAGGAAAATGTTAAATTTATCACAATTATTTTTAAAAGTGAGTAGCATTAGTTAACACTATGATTAAAAGTTAATTTTTCAGGGACTGAGTGCATCTGAAAACAGATGAAGACACTGCAACATTCATCTCTGTGCACACAAAAAAGATTTATATACACAAATATATGTGCTCACACATAGGCAAGCTTAATACATGCCATAGCTTCACATTCTAGAAAAAGATATGTGCAGCACATGTTGTTAGGGTAAGGATCGTTGAACTTTGAAGCAAAACTAAATCTTATCATGGTTTATATATATATGTGCTACATAAGACTGGGATAATACTATGAAACTAAACAATAATTATTGTACATAAGACCTAGGGCATGAATAAATCTGCTGATAGACTTTCTTTTGTAGTTTCCATTATTAACACCTTGACTCTATATCTATATATCTATATATCTATATATCTATATATCTATATACTTATATATCTATTTTTAATTATTGCTGGTTTTTTTCTTACCTTACTGGAAAATACTCTTAACTGTAGGATGGATATGCTGAGTCTGCCTCCTTCATAGATGCCCAGTGTAATGGACAACTAATTTAAGATGTGTGATTGGCAGATGACATGACTGGTGGAAAAATAAATGTAAAGAATATATATTTGAACAAAGCATGAGTCACTATAGCAAATGACATTTGATATTAAGTCTTTTTATTGTCTAGATCAATACCATCGCAATTTGAAAAATAGTACTGATTGAAATGGAAACACTTACAAACAAAATACACTAAAGTTTCTCAAATTAATTTCCCCACCTCCTGAACATTTAACGAATAATTCACGAAAGAGTTTGAGCATCTTGTTTCTTTTGAGGCAGTGTAATCATATGTATTTTCATTCATATCTGATACTACAAAAGCTACAGAAAGATTCCATTGTTAGTATGTGCCATATTATTGGTATTAACACACTCTAAATATGTGGAAATCTCATTCCAGCAGGGTTTTCTGTTTAATTTGTTCCCCTGTGATAATTACAGTTTTTGTCTGAGATGAGAGTCTTTTTTGTTAAGCTCCAGTGCTTCTGTGCAGTCCAACTGTTACACTGAGAAATAAATGAAAAAGCTTGTGCTCAAAAGCAACAGAAATAAGCCTCGGTACATTCATTTTCAGGTCTCAGCTCTGTGCAGACTAAAAAGACAGAGTATAATTTTCAAAGATGGTGTCCTGTTCATGTGTCAGAAATTACGGGAATTTTCCTTTGAAAGATGGGAGTCACTCTCAACAGTTCATTTTATTTTATTAGTGTATTTGGCTATCTTACTTATTGTTTGTATTACGAACACTTTAAGCAACAAATACGCATGTATATATGTACACGTGCATGCCCACTTAGGTTTATGCATATGTAGATATGTAGGTATGTGTATATGTTGGTATGTGTATATGTTGCTCTTTACCCTAATTTCATTTTACCAAGGTAATCTAAAGTTAGGTGATAGGTTTTAAGATGAACAACATTAACCAATAACCTGTATCCTAGGTTCCTTAAGTATGATGCATTTTAGTGAGTGAAGAAAATGGTACAGAACACCACTGTCCCTTACATGACATCTGTCATCTCATCCTGCCTCTACCATATAAATAAACATCTGTTACACAAAGGATACACTCTTCCCATTTTCTTCTTTCATACAAGCACATGCATGTACACACAGACAGAATGATGGAATAGAGAAGTGTCCTTACTGACCTTGCAAATGCCATGAATCTAAGAAGAACCACAAGTACATTGCAAGAAAGGCTTAGAATTCAAAATGACCTCGACAGATTTGCAAAATGGTCTGGAAAAGAAAAAGGGGGGGGAGGATGAAATTAAAGAAGAATAAGTTCAAGGCATTCCTTAAAAGAGAAATGATCAATACATACAGGATGAGAGTGTAGATGGTCAGGCAGAAATTTTTCTGTGAAATTGGTAGCTATATGTGTCACGCTTGCTGCAGGTTGGACATGTGTTAGGAGCATCAAGTTTCTGAGGGAAAGATAAACTTTATTTTCTTATGTACAAGCAACAATATAAATAATATTTAAAACAGAGCAATCCTCATTTACTCAGCATTGTGGAGGCCTTAATGAAGTACCTGAGTACCACACTTCAGAAGTGATGTGGATCATTTTGACAAGAGTGATCAAAGGCCTATGAAGACCTTCAAAAGAGACTGAATACACTTAGTTCATCTAAAAAAGATAAGGGAAGCATGGTACAGTTTTCAGAGAAGAAGGGAATAACCTGTTCCTCATATCCCTGGTCAATCTAAAAAGACGATATGGACTCAAAATCCAGGAAAGATTCCACTTAAACATCAGAAGAAATTGTGAATAGGCAGGAACAGTGCAGCAATACTGAAAATGGGTTTTGGGCATGGGGAGACAGTGTGGTGGACACAGGGACACTGTGGTGGACACAGATTAATCTTTATAAGTTAAACAAATGGATAGGCAGTTCTTGACTTAGGGAAGGGGATGATCAGAGAGACAACATAAACACCCTCCAGCCCTACTTTTATGTCATTTACATAGAATACAGTCTCTGCTCTGGTGTCCTTTTCCTCTGCTTTCACATTCAAATGTCCCACCGCACATGTCACTCTCTCATTTCTTTTTTTAGTTCCAAGTTCTTTTTTTTTTCCCTTTCCTTTTCCATGATCCTGCTTCTATTCTGCTTTCTTGCTTTTATTCTCTGTACATTCACTTGCCCCACATTTGGTCTTCCAGCCTCTCTTCAGTCACAGTGCATCTCTTCCCCTTCTCTCAGTTCCCTTCTGCCTCCCTTCCCTTTAACTCTCCCCCTTCTTGCCCCCTCCTGCATTTCAAGAGGAAGGAAAAGCCTGGAGCGGGACACTCCCACAGGCAGTCATTCATCTTCTGGGATTTCAGAGATGGAAGGCGAGGAGCCAGGCCTGCTGCCTCTTCCCAGCTGTTGGGTTGCAAGGTGGGCGAGGGGAAGCAGCAGCAGGGCAGCAGAATCTGCTGCTGAGGGAACCTCGGAGAGGAGAGATGCCCCGCTGCTGCCGCTGACACTCTCTTTCTGCCCCAGCATGGGGGTGGCAGCTTAAACAGGGGTTATTTATCTACTGTAGCACCTAGTCTATGCTTATTTTCACTCCTCCTGCAGTTTCATCCCCTTTACTACCACAGGGCAAAGACCTTGGCGTCAGCCTTCAGGCTATCAGGAGTGTTGCGAGGGTTCATCTGGTTTTTAGGGCATTTGTGGGAGAAACTTTTTGAGGGGGGAGAGGAAGAAGATTTTTCTTCTCCTCTCCTGTTTATCAATTCCTCTTTGTCTTGGTTTAATCTAGCGTGTGTTGCTGCACAGGTCCTGCAATGGTCTCTTCCCCTGGGACAAAGAACAGGCCCTGCTGCTCAGCATACAGCAGAGCCCTGTCTTAGCATATTTGTTTCTTCTTTTCCTGTTTCATAATTGATATTGGTTGTGCAGTAGTTTATACAGAAACTCACAGATGTCACAAGCACACTCGCACATGCACGCACCCGTTTGGGCATGCACTTGGCTCCGAACTGCCGGCGTTTCCTCAGCAGGCATATGGGATTGGATCTTGTAGCCCTTCCCCTGATCTCTCCACAGGGACTCCACAAGGATGCCCCGACTGCACCGCTACTCCCCTCTCCCTTCTCACAAGGACTTCCACTTGCCAGCTGGTGCCAGGAACTGCTTTAACTGGTCCTGAAAAATTAATCCTGCCTGGGACTGTATTAGCAATACGACGTTCCCGTTACCGTAGGGTGTCAGCTCGGCACAGTCATTTGGATGTTGCTAGCTGGGAATCCTGCCACCAATAAAATCAGACACCGTGCACGGACATAGTCTCTTGGCTGCTCAGAGTTTGAGCGGTACGATGCCCACTCGCCAACCAGCAAGGCCAATGGAGGGGGCTAAAGCTGCCAAACGACGGAGGGGTTTGGTGGGTCCCCCACTAGCCACTACAGCAAATGCCATCTTCTTTGTGGGAGCTCCCTTCCCTCTGCCTGCGCTGCCCCATCAGTGCCGGGACTCTCCTCCCAAACTCTGCCAAAGAAGCGGGCAAAACCCTTCCGACCGCCGGCCCCGGCTCCCGCGGTGCTGCGGACAGCTTGAGGCAGCCCGGCAAGGCGGCGGGGCTGACCCTTGGACCCCTGGCTGTCAGCACAGCTTGACAGGCAAAGAAACAGAAACCCCAAAGAAAATAAGAGCGATTGAACCAACCCACAGCAGTAAAAGAGTCCTGAAGGATTTCAGGAAACATATTTGTAACCCAAAAAAGAAAAATGGGAAAAAAAAAAAAAAGCCAACAGCAACCAAAACTAGGCATGGGAGATTTGCCACATCCCCTTTCCCCTCTTGGAATAATGCTCCAGCCCTGGCTTGTTTTAAACAGACTGTGGTTACCTCAGTTGTGTGGTGGGTACCCTTTGTGAAAACCAAATAAACAAACACCACACACACTCCAGTGATGCAGGAGCTGCTCTCAGACTGCACATTGGCTCCGAGCCACGTCTCCCGCAGGAAGGGGAGTGTGGAAATGCACAGCCTTGGCAGCAGCTTCCAGCGCCTCAGGCTCTCACAGTTTATTTTATTTATTTATAGGATTTTCTATGGCACTCGTCACCCTCATATCTAAGCATCTTAGAGGTATTAGCAGACTTAGCCTCACAACCCCTCTTTGAGGTAGAAAGTGTTATTATCCCCATTTTATAGATAGAGAACTAAAGGCTCACCACTTGTTCAGATTCAGGAGAATTTGGCAGAATTAGGGACTAGACAACAAGCCCTTGAGTTCCATTCCTGAGCTTTAACCACAGAAGTCTCCTTCCAGGGGCATTAATGAGATTGATGAAATACAGAGAGCAGAATAACATGGTATATTTGACTCCTGTTTTTCTTCCACAGTGCCAGCTCTAGCATGTGCTAAATACATACATAGAAAATAAGGTAAAACTGTGTATTCACATTTTCTCTTATCTCTGAGGTCTGAATAGGGATATTAATATGGAGCATTCTTTTCATTAGTGTATTTAATAAAAGCAGTTGAGATATTTTAGACTTGCATGTAGCCAAAGTCTAACATGTTTTTGGCATGACGCTAATCCTAAATTAGTTGCTCTATGTTTATTTTTATTTTTGCTTCTGTTTGTGGTTCATTTTTCTAATTTGAGGACAATCTGGCACTGCTCTGAAGTAAGATTCTTTTTTTATTCCCCAAGTCCTCTCAGCTGGTAACTTCAATAATTAAACTGTCCGTCATCCAGCTATTTCAGTGTTCAAATGGGCCACTGCTATAAAGATTTGTGCCTTCTGCTCTCTATCAGAGCAGAGATGCATTGCTACTGTACAGAAAAGCAGCAGATACTATTGTGTGTCAAGAAACCAAGAGGATCCCATGTCTCTGCAAATGAACCATGTATTTCCAGGGTTCAAAGGACAATGAGAAAGACAGGATGAGTCATGTGACTTTTGGGTTGCACCCTGATAAATGGCAGGTCAAGGAGGGTTGTGTTTAATAGTATATTCCTCAATGAAATGTCACTTTTTCCTCAATGTGTCCTCTGTGTGAGCTAATTAAAATCATGTTTTACTGCAATGTCAGCACATGAAGTTGCTGACTTTCTTGTTGTCTTCTACATAGTACAAAATGAATGTTGTCATTTGATAAATTCAGGATCTTAAAGGTTCTGTCTGATGGGGTCTAATGTATGCTGCTCTATATATGTTTAATGCTTTCAAACTGCCCCTCTTCCTTTGTTCAAATCACAGCATTGACGACCTGTACATAATATTCTCTCCTGCCATCCTTAAGCCTCACCCTCCTCAAAATTAACAGAATTTTTAAAGAGTTTAAACATATATTGGTACTGTTTTCCTTCTAGGCTCTTTTAACTTAGTCTTTAAGCAATGTGTCGGAAAACCACACTCATATGCATCCAATGAGAACTGGCTGTATGGGTGTTAATTTTCTTACAGCTTATTTTTATACTGATGTCAGGGTACGTTTGCTATGCTCATTTGAAAAGCAACTCTTCCACTTTACACATCTGATAATAAGCAGTAATTAAAGAGTATGAGTATAGAAAGCACGGGATTTATTTCTCTAACCAATAGCCAGGGTAGGATTTGCACCAGAATTCTTATTTGAAAAGCTATTGGAAATTACTCTTAATGGTGCTTCTCATCTCAGTAATGGGAACATGAATCAGAAAATAAACTACCCGCTGCTGCATGTATCTTTGCTTTCACTATTTCTATCATTGTATCCTGTAAAATTCCTTGCCTATTTTTTTCCTTTTTTTTTAACAAAAAGCAGAGCCGATATCTCTGTATGTTTATAGTAAATGACAAAGAACAAAGTTTCCATGTTTGGCCCGAAGCCGTATCACCTTGCGCTGTGATCCACACAGACCTTATAACTTAGTTTGGGACTGGGTCAGCTCTGCAACGAGAAATCTCCACGGATCAACTACAGAATTGAGTGGTGGCAATTCAAGCAACTGCTCAGTTCAAGGTGTACCTTCACCCTCCTCCCCACCCCGTTCCTCATTGTGCTCTCCTCTCTGGTGCTGAGGGGCGGTGTGCTGCTGGCTTCTGCCTGAGATACAAAGCACAAATCTCAAAGAAATTCTCTTACCTCCTAAGGACCTGATCCAAAGCCCATTAAAGCTGATGAGAGCCTTCCCATTGACTTCAGAAGGCCTCAGATCCAGTCCCCCGGGGAAAAGATGTTAACACTCACGTGCACATCCTTAAACCAGCTAGGAGAGAACTTTCTTGAAATCAATATCTCTCCATCAATATTGGTACCTAAAACCCTAAAACACAACAAAGACACTTTACTTGTGAGTCCTGCTGGCTGCAGGGGAAAAAAAAAAGAAGAAAAAGAAGCAGAAGACAAGCCCTTGGGAGATGCTATTATCTAAAGTAGGCAGCTGAGTGTGAGCAGTGACCACAACACCTAGAAAGCTATATTCTAACCTTGCCGTGTTTGTAGTCTCTCTGCCATTGCTTTACTGTATTCCCAGCTCCGCACCGAGTGCGCTAAATGACTCACATTACACACGCTGCAACAAAGGCAGTTATGCCCCAATCTTCATTAAGGTCTTAATGCAGCAAGGTACTTAAGCACATGCCTAACTTTAAGTACAAGGGAAGTCTAATTAACTTCAATGGGACTGCTTGCTTGTTTTAAGCTAGGCATGTGCTTAAGTACCTTGCTGAAACTGAGCCGAAGACTCCAGGTGCTACCATTTATACAAGTGTCATTAAACACGGAGTTAGTGTACTTACATACACAAACTTCCTAACCCCTAAAACCAGATCATTAAATTATAGCACTTACTAGAAAACAGCAAAGGTGAGCATGTTGATGAAGCGTCACATATAGTAACAAAGACAGTAGGTACTAAAGCAATCAGAAATCCAATATCCCATGCATATTTTCAGCGTTCCACCTGCGGTTTGTACGCATATACTGGTTTCTTCACATTTCAGGTTTCAATAGCCAGAGACTGCAGACTTCTGAAAGGCCTAAGAAAAAGATCTTGATCCAAAAATAATACCACCTGTGATTTAGGTATGAAAGAACAAAAAACTGAAACTGGAAATGGTTAGTGCTGCAGGGGGAAAGCAAAGATTGTTTGGGTTTCTTAATAGTCCATTTTTGTACTTTCAAGCATTTATTCTATTTTTCAGCCCTGTGAATTTCCTGTATTTTTAATGCCTGTTTAATCGTCATCAGATAGAAGTTAAGCCACTCACTTGCTGTGTGACCGCAGGCAAGTTGCTTGACCTGCTTTTTACTCCTCTTATCTGGCTGTATAATCCAGTATAAATGGGAGCTCACTGAGAGCTAGAAGCTGTGCATGTGCTGAGCAGAAGCACTCGGCTAGTCTACAGGTTAGTTCATCAACTGCTTTGTCAGGGTCAGAAAAGAATTTACTGGGAAAGGACAATCCGTCCCAGGCCAGGCAGGTTTTAGTGCCGCCCGGTCCCTGTGACATTTTTTTGACCTGAGTTTCTTCATTAAGAATTGCAACACAAAGCCATAAACTGCAGATTTGGAGCTGCACAGGGGGATCCTACCTAAGATGACAAAAAATGAGGTCTCCTTCCTGGTTTCTCAATGCAGGGAGGGGACTGGTGTCATTTCTCCGTGAGTATGTAGTTAAGAATCTGAAATTACGCACAGGCTGTGGATTATGATTGGATATGTCGATTTAGTAAATATAATTGTGAAATAAAGCAGGACAACACGGAATGACTCCCTCAGACTGAACACCAAGGATTTAACTCAAAGGGAATAGTACACCTGAAGGAGACCAGGGAAATTTGGTCTTTAGGATGAGAGGAGAGAGAGAATAGACAAACCTAATTGATGTGACTCTCATTTTATATATGACAGTTAAATACTATGGTGATGAGTATAGAACTGTTTTTTCTCCTTTCAATTGATTAACTGATTATTTTGCTGAGGTCAGTTGCAAATGTCTCTGACCTCATCGTTTGCTAAAGCAACTGAATTGTCACCAGCACTGGAGTGGAACATTGCTAACCGAATGCTCATAAAAATAATGCTGAAATGTACTCCGCCTTTGGTAACCAATACAGGTACCACAAGAAAGGAGATACTGAAAAGAACATCATACTGGACAATGGCTTCAAATAATGATTTGTTAAACAACATTCTACCTACCTGTCATTCTACCTACTGCTCAGTGCTAACTAGTTGGATGCTCTGAAAAATAATCAGATACTTGCAATTAAGATTTTTTAGGAATAATGACATGGAAAGCATTTCTAGACAGTCTTTCACAGTGAAGAAAGCTATGTATTTGCAAAGTTATGCAATTACTCAACTAATATTTGAGTATACTTTGAACACTGTTAAAAGAGAAGAGGAGAAAAACCTGCTGTCTTAGTTCTTTCTAAAGGGAAAAGTGCTTTGCTTGATTGTACAAGCAACATGCTGTTCTGTTGTCAGCCTTTCTGCATCTGTTATATCATGGGTCTTGACAACATCATAGGCCAATGTCCCTTCTGATTGAAGTAAAGTATTAAATTTTAGTATCCAGAACAAGGTGATATTTCAAAGGGCAGGCTATTATTGAGCTTGCAGGTGATAAGTCTCAAATTCTGAAATTCTGCATTTTATAGAGAAGCACAACTGCTGACTTCAAAAATAAGTTTATAAGAAACCGCCGCCAAGCACAAATGAACAAAGTTCCCAATGCTCTGGACCCGATTAAAGCCAGGGGGTTCCAGGGCAGGGTGCAGATTGCTTTTCTTGAGCTTCGCGGTAGATTCTCCACTTCACTGAATAGGAAACACCTGCTGGTAGTGGTGTTAGAGAAGATTATATCAAAATCAGGTCCAAACCTCACTTAAGAGCCACAGAAGAAAAGTCCTGTAACTGAAGTCAGTTTTGCACCAGTAATAGATCCTCAGCAGTACAGTTGTAATAATTGTATAATGCCATTGTCACACAGGATAAAGACGTAATACACAAGTTTGATGATTTCCTGAAAAATACTCTGCTTGAGTGGTAGACTGCATGAGTGCAGACATCTCCTGGTGTCACTAGCATAGAATTGTCCAGCTTTCAGGATCTAGATGGTGAATGAAAAAACATTTGCTTCAGGTATCATCAAGCTGCACCTGGTGATCTTTCCTGCAGGGAAATGGCAGACTAAGAGGTGTCACACCTACCACTTGAAATGGATGTAGATCCTGTTCGAATGGTGAAGTCTGCATTTTTGCCCCAAGAAGACCAAAAGGGTGGAACTAGCTAGTGCTGAGAGAAGAAATAATGTGAATTGCAAAAGGTGGACATGAAAGCTAGGTGTTCGGGTAAACAGCCAACACAAAATACTGTAGTGTTCACTTCAGCTATGGAATAAACCAAGATCCTCTTTTCCACAATAAGGATTTGTGGAGAGAGCACATAAAATCAACTTTCACACTTGGTCCCCACAAAGATAAGTTGGTGGTAGAACCCTTGACAGATAAGCGTCACATGAAACTCAGAGGTAAACACCATTCCCTTTCCTGATGAAGATTCATGACATCAGGGTCATTCTATTCTATGTCACCCACTATCAGAAGGACCACAACCTCCTTCTCATGAACCATTTCACTCATTCCATCTTCCATCCACTGGCTCCCATAAAAATTTCCAGTTTCTATAAGGAAGATGGGAGGATTTACAAAAGACAAGAGAAGACAGAATGACAAAAACAACCTGACATTGAAAAGTAAGGAGACAAATAATTTAATAATGGATTTCTGCAGAACTGATCCAAAGTTGGAAAACCACAGAGTAAAGCCAACCTTTTTTGTCTGATCCTACTGCAACTAATGAAACATTAACTATAATACATAACCATTGGTGATCATATTTCATTTGATAATCCATTAGGGCCTCACATAGTTCTCTGCTTTTTCATATAAAACATAATACTTTAGGGGGAGGGAGGCAGGCAGGCAGAAGGGGAAGAGGATTTGTACTCACACTGTGTGCTGGCACAATAATGTTCTTCCTGC
>NW_010545521.1:123607-160595 GCF_000687285.1 Phaethon lepturus
TAGGGTTTAGGTCAAAGAGTTTAATGGAGCTTAGCTCTGGATGTCTCAGTAACTTCTTAGATTCTAAAACTAAACTACTTTAGTCTTAAAATACAAATGATGATGGTCCTAATAAGGAGACACATTCCCAACCAGACTTGAGAGTGAAATATATGACGAGAATGCTAAAACAGACATTATCTTTCTTCCAACTAATGCTGTAAGAGATGTCTGTTCCTTACTGCAGATGTATTCACTGTTCCCCACAGTTCTCCAAGGCAGGAGGAGAAGGAGAGGATGTCTGTACTCAGAATGTTTGTTACATTTTATTTAGCTTCTGAGTTTTAAAGATATATATATATTTAAAGAAATATTGAACATACATATCTGTATATATTCTGGTTTTTTTGTTATGTGGCAATCAATTTGTGGGGAGAATGCAAAGGTCTCCTCACCGTATTATATTCCAAGACGCAGTGTAAAATACCTTGCTCCTATATCAGCCACAAATGTCACTTGGAAAAAGCAGACATCTCTATTAAATGGTTTCCTTTTTCAGACTTCCCACTGTTACCTTCTTCTATCTCTCTAAAAGGTTCTTCTCATAACATAGAATTGACGTTACAGCCCAGTCTATTTGACGATCCAGTTTTCCTTACCAACATGTCTGCTGCTTCTACCTGATTTTACTGCATATCAATGTTTCCTTACGTATGTGCTACAATTGCACTTATATCCACCAATTTATATAAGTTCCCAATTAAAGCATATTTTTCTTCCAGACAGGAATATCCCGAAGTTTCTTCAATGGAAGGACAAGACTTCTTTCATGTGAAGTTGTGAAGAAACAAAAAAAAACCCTTTTCATTCTCTTTCATAAAATGTCTGTTTTGTTTTTTTTTCTTTCTAGGTTGGCAATCTCTGTCCTGACAGATCTGGATAGTTTCCCTAACCAATGCATAGAAAAATAGATACGAAGGATAAGGAGAACAGTTGTCTTTGCTTCAGAGAAGAGAAAAAAGTCTGTAACATACCTTACCTTGTGTACTGGAAGTTTATTTTATAGCGTTTGGGCAAGAAAGAAAAGGCAACAAAATTATTCTAGATTAGATAGCTTTTGAATATTCAACATATAAAGGGGGAAAAGGAGGACTCAGATTTTCAGACTATTGGGCTTTCAATAGGCAGCTGCATTTTGTAAAGCTATCCTCAAGTAGGGTTAAACCTTATCATGCTCCACTTGCAATTATGCTGTCTGGCTTTGATGGACCGAGGTGAGAGCTCCGAAAGGCTCTGGTTGAAGAAAAGTGCAGCAAGGTGCAGAAAGATGCAGCAAGGTACAAAAAGCAAAAATTTGATCCTGCACTTCTCCAACTGCTGAATGCCTCAGATGAGGCATTGCAAAAGGCTGAGGTAGATGAAGGCAACTCCTATCTAAGGAAGGAAGTGTCTCTGCAGACTCTTCCATGCAAGACCCCTGTTAAAATGTGACACACTAGTTCTGTGATCATCACAGAACATCTTTGACGATAGGTTCCTTTTCTCTTCAACTTGCTCTGCTGCCTCAGCACCATTTGACAGGTAAACAAGGAGAGGGTCTCTGCCATTCTACGATGCTGAGGATGGGCTGCACAGAACTGCTGGCCACCAGTCCGTGTATAAAAGGCACTGAAGGCTTGTGCAGGCAGGACATGTTAGAAAGCAAGACCCTTGTTAAAATGTGACACACTAGTTCTGTGACTGATCATCACAGAACATCTTTGACGATAGGTTCCTTTTCTCTTCAACTTGCTCTGCTGCCTCAGCACCATTTGACAGGTAAACAAGGAGAGGGTCTCTGCCATTCTACGATGCTGAGGATGGGCTGCACAGAACTGCTGGCCACCAGTCCGTGTATAAAAGGCACTGAAGGCTTGTGCAGGCAGGACATGTTAGAAAGAGGAGACACTGACAGCTGAGGTGATTAGTAGCTGGGGCCCTTAACATCTAGCTAGTGCTTGGAAGCTAATGCTCAAGTACTGTGCCGGCGCAGATTTGAGGTAATTTTGCAGTACTTCTTGCACAGGAGTGAGAGATTTTCCACTTTTCCTCTACAGACATATTCAGCTTCAGGAGTGTCTAGTAACAACTTACACACAGTCACCTAAGATCCTGCCAGTTTTTTGGTTTCTCTTGAAAACCCCCCAAGCAGCAAGGACCAGACCTGGAGATTGTAACGCCCATGCCAATTGCTGTGGGTAGGCAAAGATCCTGACTCCCTTCTCCTTTACAAGGGTGTAAATCGGGAATGTTGTCACTCAGCTGCGACCAGAATGCAACTGCCTCATGGGCCTCATACACCCGAGGGAACAATCAGGTACAAAAGGATGAACAGAGGAAGTGGAAGAGCTAAGAGGGGGAAGCCCATCCCTCCAGCTTCTGCCTAGGCTCCTGTCTGCAGCTGGGAACACCTGATGTAGAATCTGTATTTTCTAACAGGGAATTATCCACCAAATTGCATTTACAAGGTTCATTTACCATACATAAAACCAAGAGTCCAGCTTATGCTTTGAGACTAAGCCAGAGAAACAGCCTTATGCTACACTTTCTCACTGTGTGTTAAAAAGTGTGGAGGAACATGCAGCCTTTAGAGTGGAAAAATATATCTATCTCTCTCTCCTTTGAAAATGCTCTTGACCTCAGAACTGTGCTAGGTACATTACAGATGTATTAGACTGCCTGTAACTCACATCTAAAGCAATATTTGTGGGTTTGCATTTTGTTTTACTTTGTTTTGGTTTGGTTTTATCCACCAGTCTAAGTAGGACAGAAGAGGACTCCATTCTGGCATGATGTAAGGACACCTTGATCGTCTTGACTCAAATATTTGTTTTCAGTCTTCACTGTCAGCTGTCCATGATGTGGAAATCTGAAGCCCAATTTTGAATTAGTGTGATGAGATGGCTGAGTCATTCTGAGGACACAATATGGACAGGTTCTTCTCCTTCCCTCAGTGTTTTGGTTGCGTGTGATTCTCAATTCTGTTAGCCTTTTGTTGCACAGTTCAACAAACAGAAAAACGTAAACTTCCTAAAAAATACTTAGATCTGCCATAGATTGCTTTAGTTTGTTTCTTTTTTCCTTAAGAAAAAATAAAAATTAAAAAAAAAACCATCAAAAACCTCTTAACTATACAGAATTTTGTACTGAGGCATCGTGGTTGAGATTTCTGAGGAAAGCAACATCTTGTTGTATTGGAAATTACCATAGCTCCTGTAAACAGGTGATAAAAGTGCCTATCTTAGTGGTTATCAGCTTGTTCATGTGCATAATGACTTCTTACAATGCACTAACCCTCTATGGCCTGACAAAATTGGGAAGGATGTTGCATTTTATTTCTATTTTATAGATATACTTGAGGATGGGCTTTTTATATATATATAAAAATCCAGCATATAGATGCAGCAGTGAGATTTCCTCTCCTGAAAGCTAGAAAGAAATAAAGAAGAAAATGGTTACTAGTAGAATATAGTGAAAAAATAGGAGGTAGAAGAACAGCAAAAAAACCCAAATGTTATATAGAGATTGTATGCTGGGAGAAAGTACTGAGCTATGTATAACACCTCCACCATATACAGGAAAAGACCAGGGAAGTCCAGGTTAACTCACCCTGGTTGCAGAAAGCCATTAGAAAGTGAAAAGAATCAATTTAATTTACCACATTAAACAGATGAAGAAAAGCCAATGCCAGATCTAATACAGATGCTTTGCAGTATAATGGGAAAATGAAGACATTTTCAAGCAGCAAGGCTTGCAAGTCATAGTCTTGAAATGCTTAGATCAGGTGGCACTGTCTGTTAGAAAAGCAAGCTGTGTAATGATATTGATTGCTTCCAAGGCCATATTAGAGATGAAGACAAGTCCCAGGAGACAGGTTGTTGTCACCTTGACCTTGGGTCGGAGCTAGACCACTGACCCCTGACACCCAGGACTTCTGCACCGCATCGTGATATCTTTCATGCCTACAGACAAAGTCAGCAGGGAACACGTGTCGATGTAGCTCTTGCCAAATCAGAATTGACTGGCCTGTAGGAAGCTGGAGAGCAGCGGGAAATGTGGGTTAAAGTATGTCAATAATGTTTCACAAGAACAATTTCTCCCAAGAATTGTAGCTGTTGGAATGTTTTGACATTTATTCGGTAGAGAAATGTAGCATGTTTTGTGAAGCACTTCAAGAGAGCTGCTGCTAACTGCCGTGGTGTATTGATCTTCCTGTTAAATTGCATGGGCACACTTGGGAGATCATTGAGATTCAGGCAACGGGACAGAAAGGATCGGCTGCACCCGATGGTCACTAATGGTAATTGGTTTCGATCCTTGCACTTGAAGAAGCCGTGATTTACTCGGTTCACAGATGAATTGTAGACACTAAATATTTTGAAAAGAAAATATACTGTGATTTCTTTTTCTCATGGCATTTACAAATTATTGCCTCCATTTCTGAATGTTTCATATAAGGTATATAAATCCACATGACTGGGTATAAAAAACATTCTACACAGAATCTCAAGGAATTCTCCCTCTTACCCGTAAAGCTCATATGAGTGCAAAGCAAATGAACTTTCTGATGCTAATATAAATGAGTTAATAAAATAATTATAATAATATTTAGCAGGATCTTAAAGACCTATCAACCCTCTTAAGCCTCCCTATCATCACAATACATCTTTTTTAACTATTCAAGTTCTTCTCTCTATCTCATTTGAGGGTGCATCATCACAGTCTTAACATAATGAATGTTAAAAAGAAATTTATTGAAGGCAACTACAAAAGTAGAATAATGTAGGCAGGTATGGATAGTAATGTAATATTGGAGTAAATCATACTAGAATGAAGAATCTGATATGAAAATTGAATACTAATGTTAATATCAGAGTAAATTATTACTACAATACAGGATCTGATACAAAAATCGGAGTATACTTCCAAAAATGAATGTGGTGATAATGCTGCCAAAATTCATGCCACACACGATTTTCAAAGCAGATTTATAGGGCTTCTGTAGCTTTTCGCTTTATACAAGATACTTTGTTAAGTATATGTACATAAGTATATGAAAGCAAATATATTCAGTAAACGATGTCTGCTTTAATATAAAGAAATTCATATAGACTAAGATTCTAGGAAAGAACTAATTTTGTACTTCTTTTAATCTGTTTCAAGTACACGTGTTCTTTATCATCCATACTGCAATCCTACATTTTTTTAAAGGACAAAAGGTTTTTCATTTTTTGTTCTGTGCTTTTCCCCCTCAATGGAGAGGTCAGCAGTTTCTACAAACAGCTGAGTTTCATGCATAAACTTGCATAAAATATCCATAAAATCTATATAACACTTTGACAAATAGAAAATAGCACAAAATAAAGTAACAACACATATTGTTTATTTGTTAACTGAGATCAAAACTATGCCTATCTGGAGTCTTTTGGTTAAAATGACTGTAAGTAGATTGCAATTTCAATTACAGCTAAATCATGCATTGTAGAATTTTTGTCATCCAGAACTAAAATAGAGAGAATAAAGGAAAATGAATGTCTGAATGCTACTGAAAGTTCAGTGTAACAGCAATATGACATTTGCAATTGTTATACAAGTCTCAAATTTCTGAAATATTTACAAACCTTAGATAATGACAACCTCAGGACAAAATCAGAAAAACAGACGGTATACAGGAGATAGCCTGAGGCAACCAGTGATGAGGTCAGATCTATACAGTATGTGTGCTTTACATGAAAAACGCTCTACTAAAATGTCTTTGCGTACCGTGTAGGGCTTTGGGATATAGCAGGTATTCACTAGGGGAAGGTAAGGATTATTTACTAGGATCAGTAACATGGAATTCAATATTAAAACCGACAAAGGTTATCATCTATTACACATTAAATTCACTACAGTTGTTTGAGAACTCTCATAGCAACAGATTCCACCCTTAACAATTCAAAGCAATCTTTCAGATTAAAGTTCATGTGATCACTTTAAAGAACTATTCAGTGTTAATCAAGCAATATTGCTTCAGGCATCGTGTTTGTCTTTCACTTCAGGCTATTTGGTTGATTGCGGAAAATGCTGAGTTTCTCTGTGTGCATGTGCAGAGCTGTGTGTCTGTTAGGTGGAAGTGACAGGTGAGGCGGTGATGGGGGGATATGGGGGCTGACTGGATGGACTCTGCGACAGGGATAAAGTCCCAGTGGATGACTAGTCTGATGGGACAGGAAAAAGAGTGTATTCTGTATTAATAATTTTATATTCTGACTAATTTAATTTTACAGGATGGTAACCAATGATGATATGGTTAAAATATAAAAAAATTCTTTAAAACACCTGTTTTTATATGTGTATATATATGTAAATAATACATACACACATAAATACATATACCTATATATATACACACATTCACATATGAAGCTAATTCTAGATCATTGCCCAGATTGTCTTGAATAGGTAGTACTTCAGGCGTTTTCTAGTCAGGGCTGTTACTCAAAGAATGGTACTTCTCAGTGGGATTAAGAAAATCTAACTCCAACATTTTATGTTGTAGAAACCTTTTTTCTCTCCAGTTGTGTGGCATCTGCTCCAGTCATGTCTTACTCCGGATGTAATTGTTCTCCTGATCTAATTGTTCTTCTGAGCTTTTACAGATGCAGTATCCATAACAGTAACATTACAGAGAGGAGACACTAAAGATGCTGGGACTGTTACGTGCTCTGACATTGCTGTTGGAGACCCCAGGATGTTTTCTCAAGTGTCTTAATATCTGTGGCGGTGTCCAGCATCTTCAAAAAAACGGTCCTTTGAAGAATGCTTTTTTTCTGCAATGCTGTCCTAACATCTAACCAGGTGCTGAGTCCAAGCTCAAAGTGAGACACTGCTTGTTATTAGTCAGTGCAATTAACCTAGCAGGCTGAGCTGTAGGTTCAAACAGGTAAAACAGTAGCAACAATTGCTACTGACGCTGGAGGTCACGCAATTGCTAAGATGAGTCCTCTATTGATGTCAATGAAGAGTCCTGCTTGCAAGTTAGCAGCACAAGGTTTTGATATGAATGAAAGATAAGTGTCTTACTGCAGTATTCCTTGTGAACGCTGGAAGTGGATATCCCATCACGATCTCTTCAAGAAATGAGATTGAAACAAATTCTGCAACATCTGAAGTAATTAGTATTTCTTGACTTAAAGAAGTTCTGCATTCAAAACCATCTTTAATATTTTTTCATTAGAAAATGACAATTTGTTTCACCTTAAGCTGTGTGTAAGAAAAAGGCATTTTCAGACAACCTTCTGATTCAAAAGGCTTGTAAGTGAAGACTTATTAAGTAGTCAAATATACCGTTTAGACATTTTTAATAAAAACTTCCGAGTTTGGCTCTGGTTCAAAATGATCTTTCATTCGATACTGTGCTGAATAAAAACTGATTATAAAAAATCAAAACTTAAACAAATGCTTTGAAATTACTGGAATTATACATGGTGCTTTACCTAACCACAGTTTTTTCCTGAGTTTATCAGTTTGCATAAGTTCCTCACTCCTGAGATAAACCAGTTCCAGTTGTTGGAAACTTGTGTTGTTAAGGAAATTTTGTCCTACCCAACTGTCCCTACCATGACTGTCCCCAGAATCTGGAGGAAGATTTCATTGGGAAAGCTGTCATATTTTGTATGTTGGGAAATTATCCACAAAATCATCTTTCTATTCTGCCCTTCTCACCATCGCTAGTGATAATTTTCTGGGATCTGACAAAGGGTCATGTTATTTCAGAATAAAATCAAACATTAAAAATGAACACTAAACAAAACTCTCTGAAGTTTTGCGATCAGCTTGAAGTGTGAAAAATATGTATCTGACTCATAATCTTCCATAGTGTCTACTCTTAGTTAAAGATATTCTTACAATGAGAATTTTTTAAGCATGAGAAAATGAAATAATAATAGCCATAAGTATTAAAGCATGATGATGTGTACTTATTTTACCCTTTCCTCCTTTAGATTATCAAAAATAAACAAGGAAGTCCTTCTAATGTGTTTTCTAATGGTCACAATAATTCTGGAAGAATTAAGGTTAATCTTTTTTTTTTTTTAATTATGTTTTATTTTAATGATGCTTTGAAATTCCTTTTCAGCCAAAAAGAAATCCAGTTAACTGTGGAAGAAAATTCAAATTCTGATGATAATATCCTTGACAAATTTATGCTTCTTCAGAGTAAATGAGATTTTTCTGTGTTTTCTTTCACTTTCTCTTTTCATATTTCATAAGAAAGACAAATAGTTTCTAATGAATCACTGATCCTTCTTTTTTTCCCTTTTTATATTACTACCCTTGCCAAGGAGCAGTCCCATAAATGAATATCTTCTTTTTCATATCTTCCCGAGGGAAAAAAGAAGGCATTTTGGAAAGATTTCTATGGTCATCTTCTTTTCAGTTTGAATTATTGCCTGATTTCCCTATATGCAGGTTAATTCATGTAATTTGGATTTTATTCTTTAAACTCCTCTCAAATGTACATATTTACTTCAAAAGTGTGTGTATGTACTAGCACAAACTATACATGAAATAGATAAATACACGTCAGTAGAACTAAAAGTGAGAAGATTATTTCTATCAGAGCGCCCTGCACGGAGGTGTAGCACTGCGGTAGATATTACAGAAGGAAGCAACAAAGTAGAAACTCACGGCTCTAGTTAACAAAAATGTGCAGCCACACACACGTAAGTGCATAAAGCAAATATCATAAATACCTTTCGTCCTCTTTTGGGAAATGCAGGTAATTTAATAGCTCATGACTTATTGCTATTTATGCTGCACTTACACCCTCAGGAGCCCCGACTGAAAACATTCAAATGAGTGATCAGTATTCAGTCTGCTAGAGGAGTGAGGCTTTTCTGGTCAACATTTCTGGATTCAGCTGAAGAAAATGCTGCCAGTCAAGAAGTAATGAGATGTATCTGTAATTAGACATCTCAGAACCACAAACCGAGGCTGTTTAAAGCTCAGAAGAGCAAAAATAAAGCCAGTGCAGGTAGCTCTAGATGTGAGGAATTTCTACATTTGTAATGTTTTGTTTCTGCAGAGAGTGCGTTAAGACTTTATTAGAGGTATCACCCTTGTGGACTGTGTCTTCTTGGGGATTTTGTCTACAATACCACAGAAGGGGTGGAGTCCGGAAATAAATGCAAGTCAGAATAAGAAGGATCTTGTAATACTTCCAATTTTGCTGCATAGCACAGGGAGTACTTGCTGTTCTCTTAACTTGCCATCATGGATAAACACTGGTGTTTCACAGGCCATCGTGAAAACGTTCCCTTGTGACTGCTATTGGGCTTGTGGTAACAACTGAGATGCCACCGTCACCATGGTGTCGCAGAAGGGTGCTAAAGATGTGCGTTAAAACCCTTGAGAGGGGTGTGCAGAATGTGTGAGCTCCTGCTGCCTACCCTGCTCCTGTCTAGCAGAGAGAAGTCAGATGAATACAGTATAGAGTATGTTGCACCCTGTGAAAAAGGATACCATTTTCTCCAGGCTCTCAGAGCCAAAAGCTCTATTTGTGGTGATAGACTGCTCTGCATGCTCTGTATGTTTCCACTCATTAATCCCTGCAGGATCTGGACTGATAGATTGCTCACAACCAAACATTGAACAAAAGTGTGACTTCCCAACAGAAGGACTTGACTTACAAAGGTTATACTAAACAGGCACGTCCAAAATACCAAGGGAAAAGAGATTTGCAAAACAAGAGAACAAGGGGAAACCGTCATACAAACTTTTTTGCCTGACTCCCATCCTTAATATTGCTATGCAGACCATTTTATGGATTTTTTTAAACTGTAAGCTTCTTGGAGCAGCCCTGCTAAGACTGTGGTATGTGAAGATGGCAGATGAGCTCTGACAGTGTGTTCAAAATTCATGACATTGTTAATGTTATTCCTAGCTGCTTTTGGTATTATGGATTTCATAGATTGTATTCTTTTTATTCATTATGGGCAATTCTTGTTTCAATTTTATCTTCTTTTGAATATTTAGTTCTTATTTTTATCAGTTTACATGTGCTTATAAAAAAGCCAAATACATGGGGTTTTGATGGATTTCTTGAGAGGAATAGTCACCCTTCAGGATGCATTGCTAATTTTTGTGAAGAATTTGGCTTAAAGTTGATGCAATTTACTTGCTTAGACTCTGAAAAAGAACACTTCAACAATACTGTTTAATTAATAATGGGATTATGGATATGGAATGCATATTTAGCTTCATTTTAAGGATGTTAATATTTGAAAGCCTTAACATCATTTTCTTGCTAGATTGTCAAAATGTGGTCCTTATTCTATGAATATTCCTTCAAATGGTACCACTATCATGGAGAAAAAGATGAATAAACGTTAATTTTTATGAGCAATCTATTAGGCAAACACTACAGGGAATTGACATCACTGAATATATTTGTACCATGCATGAAACCCAGCCTTTCTCCATGCGTAGTTATTCCCAGAACAATTTATTGGTTTATTCCTTACTCAGTCTTAGAAGTAAGAGAAGTAAGAGAAACTTAGAAGTTTCCACTTATGGAAACTTTCATGTGTGATTTTCAAAAGCAATCAGAATTTATCTGAATTTCTGAAGCAATAGTGATTTTAGTGGAAGCAGACTTCTGCTGGAAACACTTAAAAATTCTGCCATCATGCCTTTCGAAAGGAACAGGTAAATAAATACCTGCTGCTTGCGGTAATACCCCAAAGAATATTTCACTGAGCTATCATTCTAACTTGGATTAACTCATTATATAGGTGGGAAGATGCCAGAGTGTTAATAACATTGGATTTTTATATAAAAACATATAGAAGAAAAATGGAGGATAAAAGAGAATGCAGTTCAAAGGAAAAGACATGCTGACTTTGATGTTTCCCACAAGTGCAGATCCATTTACAACAATGGGCCTTTCTGAAGGGTTTTTGTATTATTTAGACTTCCAGCATTAGGATTGTTTTTCAGTTGAAACCATTCAGATTGGAATATGAATCTTGATTTTGCTTTAGTATCTGTTTAGTGAGAACAGGATTCTCAAACCAACTGGTGTAGTTGGTCATCCTTTTACACATGCTCATCTGGGCCTATTTCAGAGATTTTAAGTAAAGGGGTATAACTTACCCATAAATTGTTCATGCAAGGGTGACAGAAGAAGCCCAAGTTCATACATACACACATATATAAACATATTGATATATAAATATACACATATATGTCGGTATACATATACATGTTCACATATCAGTGGATCAGAAGAGGGGGAGCTCAGGAAAAGATGGGAAAGAAAGAGGTAAGAAAGTGCACATTTAAACTTCCATCGTCTCTCAGACACATACACAACTACATGTCTTATATCAAAGAATCTTTAGGCATCTAAGTGTATATGTTACACCAACCATGACTAACAGGCCAACCGTACTTTAAGGCTTTCCCTGATTGCTCACATTGTTGAACCTCTGGGCTGCAATTAACCGGTCCCAGTTGGGACAATAAGGGAAAACCTATAGTTTTTAGTGTGCTGTAAGGTACATGCACATGAAGTCTGGAGAGCTCACAACTGTGAAGGTCCTTGCCTGAAGTGCCTGTAGCTCCAACCTTCTAGCACATACCCTTCTAGGCAGTGTGGCCTGGACCATGCACTCCACACACGTCCTCCATCCCTCATGTATGGGAATCTGTTCCACAGCCTGGAGGAGCTCTTCAACAAGAAGGCTAGGAGCTACCTGTGCAGGAAAGAGGGGAGAGAAGGTATTCCAGGAGACATATACAAGGTGGACAGCACAAGACTGAACTGAAACATGGCTCTGTGGATGGAAGGACATCATTAGTACAAAAAAGAATACTTTACTCATGTTCTTGCGGATAGTGGTACAACATCTGGTGTGGCTCCAGAACTGAAGGTCTCCTCTCAGTATGGAGCAACAATTCATGAGGGACTTCTATAACCCTGTTGCACATCTTGAGCTTGGGAAGAGTTGCACCTTGCTCGCGAGTTGTGCCCATTATGTAGGAAGCTCTCTGACACCTAAGCTTCTTTATCTGGCAGGGCTCCTATTTGCACCATCAGTTGCTCAGAAACTGTGGGATGAAGCCTCTTCTATGCAGAAATCTTTACCATTCTGGCTAGTTACACCCATAGGTATTAATCAAGTTGCTGACAAACTGTCCTATATGCACATGCAAGAGTGAAGTGAGCACTTTCAGAGCTGAACCTTTGCTCAGCTTTCTTGACAGTTTCACTTCATTTGTGTCTTGTGCACACACGCATCAGCGGTGGCTATATATAGCCCCTACTGCTGCAGGAGTGACTTATAGCTGACCTACAGTCACACAGAACCAGTCCTCTGTGTCCTTCTGATTAACTAGCTTGATGAGGGGAGAACATGCTGGTTTTCCCATGTAAAGGTCCCTGAAGCCTTCTGCTCTTCCTTACTCTTCTCCAGCCTCGCAAGTATCAGCAATCGCAGCGTGCTTATCCACAGCTTGCAAATCTTTCATACAGATAGAGCGTGGTGGGATTAAGGGATGTTTACATGCTACAAATGAAATGCACATGCTGGAAGGTGTTTGCCAAAGGTGATGCAAGAGTTTGGGGGACAGGTGATATGTGAGGTGATTCATGAAATGCGGTGTGGTTGTAGGCTGCTGTTCAGGCATGTTAAATGCCTAATTGTTTTTATTGGAACAGCTTTAATGAAAATGCAAATATTTGAATTTTTAATTTACTTTTTAAAAAGCAATTTTATGTACTTTTAAATTAAAAATCTCACTGGAAAATTATTTCTGATTTCATACCTATCATCTTTGGCTTTAGCTCTGGGAAAATAAACTTTGGTTGATTTTGTTCTGGTTGCACTCTCTAAGCTTGGATCTTTACACCTTACATTGCAGTAAGATAGAAGCTAGGTAATACACAGCAGAATGTCAGACAATGCATGTGCATATCCATAAGCACAGACAAAACAGTTATAAGGGAAAAATAGTAATGAGCAATAAATGAAAGCCCAGAGCACTAAATTCTGCACTTCTACTTACAACAGAAATAGATTAACCGTGCCATTAGACCCCTCATATAATTAGGTGTCATTGTCATCTGTGTATGAAAGGGAATTTGGCCTAAAAGAATTTGTCCCTGTCTAAACACATGAGCAGAAAAGCACGTCTGTATCACAGTCTTCCACATGGAACCAAACACAAGTGTGTCTCTCTTACCTTAGTTTTTTGGTTTATATGTATTATCTCTGCTTGTTTCTTTTTTCATACACTTTTTCAAGCAGAGACCCTATTTTTGCCTTTCATTTAACCCAGCTCTTAAAGGAAACTTCAGAATTAAATGGAAATGTAACAAAGTCTAGTTATAGGAAAGATAAAACTTAACTACTGCTTGTCAAAATTGTTGTGGAGAATTAAGTGTGCAAGTGTCTTCCACTACTTGTATATGCCTAACCACTAGTTTTTCTTTACTCCTCAAAAGGGGAAGAAAAAGGAATGTTGATATTTACGACTTGGCTGTCGTCTCAAGCATGATACTTCATAAAAAATGGATGTACTTATGAGGAGAGAGGAAGGTGAGAAAAGGGACAGGTGTCTGAACTGTTGAAACTCATACAAAAAGTAATGTATCCATCCTGAACCCAATATATTAAGTAGGACATTTTTTCCCATCCAAAATACATGGGATACTTAACTCATGGAATGTCCACTGTTTTAAGATAGCCCAAGGATGTTCGCTCACCAAGTTCGTGAATCAGTTAGTTATCTCTACAAGCCATTGGAGCATGACTAAAAAGTGGCAAGATTAGTTGACATCACAAGACATGGTCTGCAGACTTTATAGAGGATTTAGTTCTCAACTATGTGTGTCATTAACTTTTCCCAGCCATCTCCTCTTATTGCCACCTTTATTAAACAATAATAGTCTCGTAAAACAAACATGGTATGCCACTTCCAGCAATTATAGTCTCTTAATAAGGAATTTATACTACCTTCTGCTATAAAACTGCAATAGAAAATCCTGGCTCCAAACTTTACTAAATATAATTATAATCACTTTTTGTTTATAACTCGCTGCTGTGTATTGCTGAAATACTTGGCTTTGGGTGGTGACAGTTAAGTGAGTGCACTGTATATAGTTCAAAGCCTTAGAATACTGATGTACTGAGTTATCCAGGAAGAAAATAGGAAGAGGTAATAGTGTTAGGTTTGTCGCCTAATATAGCAGAGGCATATTTATTACATTAATTAACTTTGCAGACTTTAATAGAATTTTATTTAGAAAGTTACACTTTTTTTCTACTTTCAGAGCTATAACCGTACTTACGTGTTTGCAGATTAGAAAACGAGAACGGTTTGTCTGGATTTGATTCAAGTCTTTATAATCCTGTTATACACATTTTTCTCCCCTGCGTTCATAAAAAGCTGCAAGTTGATAAACATCACTTACTTGGCACAGATCAGCCATTTTCCAGGCCATATACCTGAGAAAAGTACAATCCACAAGCCAACTGCAGCAGGTATTTTAGTTCATAAAATGGAATATGTGTCTCCAACCTCCTCTAATCAAAAACGAACAACATGCCTGGCTGTGGGCATTGGGTTTATTACCATATGGTAGCTGACTGGGAAAGTGGTAAGCTCCTGGAAGTTCAGCAGCACGGCCCCGAAATGGCAGGGGCTCTGGTCGGCTGCATGGGAAGAAACGGGGTAGCTGTGCTCTAGTACTCCCAGACATTCATCTGTTCTACAACCTCAGACTTTAAATGTTTATGCTGGGAACACGGAAGTCATGTAAAGAATATCTATAGGATGCCGGGGGCTTATTTTCTTCATGGAACAAGCTGCCTAGCCTTGTCTTTTTTTCCTTCTCTTCCTGCTTGTTGACAAAAACTAATAGACAAAGCAGACAGAGGTATCTCCATTTCTGGCACTCTCAGCACAAGTGTGATGAAAGGATGTCTAAGAGGCAGCTGACTAAGCCAGTTATTTTTAACAACAGAACTACCAGTGGACATTTCTGTGCCTGTCATGTTATCTAGAGCTTTAAACTAACTTGAAATATCAATTTCCATGTACTGAAGAGAAACTGAGAGTGTCCAGCAGGCCAGCTTACAGAAAACTTGGCATTTTAAAATGAAATTATATTGTAAATACTCTAATGTCTCTTCTCACTCCTCCCACAAATTATTCATTGAGACATATAGTGAACTGGAGCAAAACTATTTGTGTAAAATGTTCTATAGGGAACGTGTTGCACAACAGGGTTTATCAATAGATGGTATTACGTGTAATGTCAGATTTTAGGCAAGGTTCCACCAGCTAAAATTTCTGTTGCTGAGCACTTATGTGTCTTACTGTGTCCTTCTCTGCTGTTCACTTGGAGAACTAGTGTGGCAAAGGTTTATTGGATACCTAGACTCTGTGTACACAGTAGGAAGTGCTTTTCCATCCCCAGCTCGGAGCCCCCAGATTAATCTGTGATTATGAATCACTCTTGATCTACCATTTCTGAGATTTCTGGGCAGTGTAAAATATCAGTCTCAAAGCATCTGCCTCTCTAAACTTTTCTTAATTAACTTTGATTACCTCACTGCTTAAATTGATATTGAAAAGGGGGATATAAAAGCTCGGGAACTGTTCATAACGTAAATCAACATACTTTCTGTACCGAACACCTTCTGTTAAAGCTCACATTCTATACTTAAAGACTCAAGCAGTTTTACTCTTCTTTCAGGACAAATTTCAGGTGAATAGACAGAGTGACATTTAAACTTCTAAAATCATTAATCTACATTTTAACCAGTTGAAGTTTCAATTCTCTTCTGTTTGTCTCTCTTTTGGTTTCAGTACTCAAGGTCATATTCATCGTTTTCCAAAGGCTTGGCTTTTTGTGCAGCAAGTTAGATGAAGAGCTAAATGATTATTTTGTAGTAAGAAGATGAAAGTTAGATGAACCTTGACATATCACTCAGGGTATAATTCAGCAGTGAATTCATATCATCAGGATTTATCTACTTTAGAAACTAAACAGTTAACCTAATCATCTCTTTTTATTGGTAATTTAGAAAAGCTTTTTTTCCTAAGTACACTCTCACTTTTCTGAATTCACTGCATGTGACCTGCATCTTTTGTCCACTGCACCATTACGAGCGGCTAATCCCTGTTATTTATTGATAATTGGACAAAACTGAACAACATGCCAACTCCTGAAAACTGAACGCCACTAAGGCCTCTATTCAGGTTTTCCCCCAAAACCGCATTAGTTTCCAAGTTCACTTCCTTTGTGGAATATCAATGGGAAAAGAGTTTGCAATTCTCTCATGGCTTAGGAATTCCACTAACTCTAACCTGCCCATTGCATAACTGTGTGAGATGGAGGAATACGATGTATTTGGGCTCAAAAATGAACGCTTGTAAAACAGGAAAGGGAAAACTCATTTAATGTTTTGCTAATCATTTGGGCACTTGCAATGTTCACTTGAAAACAAACGTTCGTTGTTAGAGACATGTTGGTCAATGGGTAAGTGGTAATTAAGCAATCAGTATTTGTGAAAGGTGGCCTGGTCCTTAAAGTTTTAATCACATTTTTCATCATTATTGTTTTGGTCAAACACAACCTGCATTACTGATGTTTTGTCAAATAATCACTGCAACATATTCAAGATAATGTCAAACTTCTTACAATCATGTGTCACTGGTGATCATGTTTCTCTACAGGTTTATATAGGTCAATTACTTGGTGCACAGTACATGGGTACACACTGGCTATAAGAAAACAAACAAAATGCTGCTTCAGGAAAAATCATAATTACCACTAGCCTGCAAGCCTTCTAAATTGGAGGTCCCCATGAAAAAGTTTGCTATTTAGAAGCAGAAGCAGAAGCACCAGCGAGGTTGCTGAACTTTCCCCTTCAGCAAAATTTTCCTTCATGCTTTTCTTGATTTGCCCCATCTCCGTACAGCCTTTCAAATATCCAGCTACACTGACCTGAAGTCTAAAGATGAAGCCATAAGCCTCCCTTTGCAGAAAGCAGGGAAGAGAATAAAATTCCTGTGTGGCATTTGACAAGACTGTCTGTGCATTAAGTCCCGCATTGAGGTACCCAAGCAATTTGGGAGTGGGTTGTCTTTGGAGCAGGAGGCACTGCATATGGGCTTATTAGTCCTGTCTGTCAGGGCTATGCTACACTTATGTGGTTTCATAGCTTCTGCGTCACACGCTTGTATTCTCGCTGTACAGACTTACCAGCTCGCTCAGGGTGCTCTAGAGTACGTCTAGCATGGCCTTCCATTGTGGGGTGTAGGCATATTCCAAGAACCTCTGCTTGCCGTTACTCAGTTTGGGAAATGGATATGAGTAATTTTTCTGTAGTGAGGCTGGCTTTTAGCTAGGGAATTTAGGAAGCAGTATCACACAGTGATCATTCAGAGGCAGATGAAAAGAATCTTCTCCATCACCATCTTTATTTTTTGTTCTGTCAGCTTCCCTGGCAAGAAATCATGTCTCATTTTTAACAAATGGATTTTTTTTAAAGAAAAAGGGACTGTTCCCAAACATACAGTCTTGAATGAAGGGGCACAAAGAAACATTATTTACACATGGTGTGAAATGGAGTAATTTATGGTTTTTAATCTCGCAAATAATTTCAATCATATATTCAGAGCATATTGCCATTGTCTGTCAACTTTATTTTCAGAAATTGGAAAGTATAATGGCTTTTCTTTTCACTTACAGGGGGGTTGGGTGGTATTGTTAGGGTTTATTTACAGAGAAGCTGGAGTGTCTCCATAACATAGCATGCATATCTGCAAAAGCCAAGAGTAGACCCTTGCCCTCTAGCTCTGAGGAGAGGTGTTGCTGACAAAGATTAAAAAAACCCAGTAATAATCTCACAGGGCCAAAAGAAGTAAATACGGTCAAATTCTTTAGTTATTTTATGTTGACAGGCTTACTGATACCACTGATGAAGTTTCTTTAATTTACATAGGCAAAAAAAGTAATTCACATTGCTCTCAATGAAGTCAGTGAGAGAAGAGAAAACTTTCTATCGTATACATAAGAGAAAAACTAAATTCAAAACTATCCTCACAGTGAACTTAATAACTTTCTTTTTTTACAGTGTGAATTTTTTCAAATATATTTAGCAAATGGGTGTTTAACTTTAAATGTCTAGAAAAATCAAAAGCTTAGAAGCAAAAGCTATTGCTGGATTAAGAACATACAAGGGGTAATTATACCATACTCCCAAGTCAAATAAAATGCATACTAATTATCTCTAATTTAAAAATTATGACAGGAATTTTTCTTGAACCTTGTAGAACTTGGCCCCTATCCTGATATGAAATATGAGAATAGAGTAAGTAGATTTTACCATGGGAAAAATTACATTTGAAGATATTCTGAAATCTATATGATCATCAGTAGCAACACAATCCCACAACCAAACAGGGAGTGAAATGTTTGGTGCACCTCTTCCTATTTCATTAACCTCTTGAGCTGCCATTGCATCCTGCAAGAGAGAAGACAGTTGTCACTATGTGGCTGTGGAGAGTGACCCCCAAACTGCTTCGTACCTAAAGGCACGGAAAAGGTTCAGTTTATGTGAAGGGGCTAAGTGAAAATTTAGCAATGATAAACTGAAAATAATAATAAAAAAATTGATGAGATCTCATGGTCCTACTTGTGGGTGCACTGGTAATGTGTGTACCCAGCATGAGCATGGGGTGTTGCTTGAAACAGCAAAAATAATGCAAATGTTGACAGTTGCTATTGTTGTCCATAGGGGAGCACTCTCTACCACAGCTAGAAGGGAATAAGTAACCCATATTCAGTGGTTAATATCCTTACATGTACAGTGGTTGCTGGTGATGATCCAGGATCTTTGCTTTCAAGTGATGAAAATGGTTAGTGGTTAGAAATTTTTCTGGTATTATTAACTTCAGCCAGGACGGATTTGCAGGCTTAGCCACATTGAGGAAAAATCCCATGTTGTTCAGTTAAAAAGTTATTGATGGTTTCTGCTTTGTTTTGTTTAATATTGCTGCTTTCAGAACACTCCCCATGCATTTAGGAGGTATGCAGAATGGCAGTGCCTGGTATAAACACAGAAATGAGGGACATGAAGTAACATTGGTCCAAATTAGGCACTCTCTGAAAGGCTATGGCATTGTAAACTGATTTGGAAAGTTACCAGCTGTCAAGGTTTGTACTAAAACATCTCCAATCCTATTTCTTAAATACAAACTTCTAAATCCATAATTGTCCAACTAGGAGGTATTCACATTGTGTAAGTTTAAACGCCAAGTTTTCGTGCCTAGCATAGATGATGAATCTTCCTGTAGCCCACAGAGAAACCTGAAAGTCTGAGTTAGGAGCCTGTCAATCTCCAGTGACTGTAGGTTTTGGTTTAACAGGAGCTTATAACTTCAGTGCCTTGAGGACGCTACCTTAATTTCACCAGTATGAACGTCTGCCTTGCACCTAGATAAATCACAGCATTCTTTGGGAGAGAATTAATACTCGCAAGCCTTGATTTTGAATGGCAGTTACAGAACAAAGTGAAGCCTGAATGTGTATACTTGTATGTCTGGGCAGTACCATTTCTGTGTGCAAGTTCTGTCAGTCTATCATGCGGGATTAGGAGGGATCAGTTCTAATGCATGAGAAGTAAGACAAAAGAAGTAACAGTTGGCCACTCCCTAAAGACAAATACATGCCTTTACTTTTACAATAATCATGATTGTACTGGGTTTCATGCTACAGTTCCTCACATCCATGACAAGAAGTCACTGACAAAGTTTCCTTCAAATTTCAGCAAGTTTCTTTCTTTTCTCACCTGTAAAGTCTAGGTAATGGGAAAATACTATACTACAACTGACAAAAGTGTTTTTCATCCTGACAGTGGAAAGGCAAAAGGTTCACTAATCATGTAACATTTATCATCAATTCAATCAATTTTTGACAGAGAAGGAAGGTGGACTGTTTGATATTTAAAGAGACTGTATGCTCAGGGGATATTGAATTATCCAAAGATCACTGCTAAGGAAAAAACAGAAAATAACATACCATTTATGGAAACTTAAAGTTTCTTGAATGTAGGTCTTAGCTGTAACTTACCTTTAACCTTGAGATTCTCTTATTTCCTTTCCAGTAGCTAGGAAGCCAAGAAAAATGAGCAGAGTCCAAACTGGGGAAACCACAATTAACAGAGAGGGAAACAAAAAATGCCTTCAAATTCAGGGTTGAAAGAGTTAAAGAAGTAATACTATTTAAACAGGGTTGCAGAACTCCTATTAAAAATGGCAGTACTATAAATGTTCTAGTATTGTCAGGAATGTTCTGTTGGATGACACTATACTGTGATTTGTACACACAGCGGACCAGAGCTGATGGGTGAATGAAATGATCCATAACCCTCACTGACACATTTAGAGCAGTTCAGCTGCACACAGAGAACAGTCCATCATTTGCACCCTTCTGTGAAAGCTGGCTTTACCAAGTGTTTCAATGAAATATGTGCAACTTCCCATTTAAATTAGTACCACATGAACCATGAAGAGCACCACAGGTATCTGTTGTAGTACCAGCCTAATGCAAAAGTGGCCTGTCTTGTAATGCTCTAACAGGAAAGACATACAACCATTCATCTGTAACATATTAAAACCAGAAGAAATAAATTACTCTATAGATGAAGAATTATTGCTTGTGGAGAGAATGTGCAAAGGTAGTTCTAAAAAGCAGCTTTTACTAAAAAATTATTGCAACAGCATTTGAATTCCTAATGCATATTAAACCTAGTTCGCATAATCATAAATCATCATTTTTAAATCAAGAAAATCTGCTTGAAACTTTTTAAAGGTTTATTTTACTAGTTCAGAACTATTTCAGCATTACCACCGAGGGAAGCACAGTAGGAGTGACTATAAGGGTAAAATATAAGACTTAACCATTTGCCAAAAAAAAGCAATTTGGTCCTGAATTTTTCAAATTTACCAGTAAGAGCTGCATAAGTATCTAAAAATGTCTTGTGCACATACAGGTGACTAAAAAGAATTGAATTCCTATGGGTAGATTTGCCCTCTTGTGCAACAGCTTTTCTTAAATTGTCTCATGTAGTTTAGTCAGTTAGGCAGAAGAGTTAGAAAAGGAAATGTATTTACCCAAATGCTACAAAGTGTTTATATTAAATTAATTTTAATGGGAAAACTAATCTCTGAATGCTCATTCTAAGCAAAGTGCCTAATACTTGATAAACCCTGAGCTGAACACAAACTAGTGTTCAGGGTGGTGAATATTTAGTACATTGAGGGTAGCATGCAGGAGCTAATGCACACGTGGCTTTTGCTATCGGATCAGGGAACACTACCAGTATCAGCAAGGAAGCAGTTCTACACCTGCCCACCAGTCTAGATACATGTTACTGAGTGATAGCTCCAATATAAAAACAAGGACAAACGGGGTTAGTATCTTCTAGCCCAAATTTTCAAAAACATGCCTTGAATTTCAACTACTGGATGCTGAAGTAGCCTCTGGGAAATTAGTCCTGTTCTAGCTGCATCTGATTAGAACAGTTTTGTCATTTCTGAAAGTGAGACCTTTGTCTTCATTTCTAGCAGTGCCTAGAAAGTTGGCATCAGGTCCAGCCTTTCAGTAAAACAGGATATTTTGTACTAGTATCTGGCCTATATATAAGAGCATTGTATAGTTTGCATTAAGGAATATTCAAATATTCTTATACTCAGATATACTTAATGTGACTTTTAAAGTAGAGTATCTACAAAGTTCAAACAGAGAAAATTCTGCAGTAAGATACTTGATCTGAAACCCACTTGGCAAAACCAGCTTTGTCCTGAACTCATGGACCCATATGGCATGCTTCTGGCTTGCAATTATCTGTAATTGAAAACTGCAACTAGGACCTTTGGCCTCAGGCACCAGGTGAAGACAAACAAATGAGCACATAGCTGAGCTGCACATGGTGATTTACGGGGATGCAGGGAGCGCAGGCATGAGCGGACCAAAAGGAACAAATCAGTCCTACCTAACAAGTAGGTTGCTCATCCTAAGTAATATGAAAGTTCCATGCTTATTTAATGAATTTGATTCCCCCATGTGTACCCACCTGGCAGTACCAGTGAAACTCAAATGGTAGCAGAAGACTCTCCTGTAATTCTCCTCAAGCCATGTTCACTGCCCTTTTGTTCATGGCTCTGTGGTATCTCACATGCAAATGTAAAGCGAAATGAATTTTGCAAAACTGCCACTTCTAGGTTATATGCAGTCAATTAAATAGAATACTATCATAAGATATTCAAACAGCACAAGTCTGGAACTTAGGCAATTTTATGAATGATATCTAAATAATCTGGATGATTGAGAGTCATTTAAATCACTAATCATACTCTAGCAGCTACAAAATACGGGTCCATGTGTCATGAAACCTCTACGGTATTTCTGTCTGCCTAACATAGAATTTCAAATGCTAACATGTGTTTACAGTAGTTGCTTTTAGCCTTGATTCTCATTTACTACATGAGTTCATGTCTGTATTTGATCTAAATGTTCTAAATGATTGTCATGGGTTGACACCAGCTAGCAGGTGAGCCCCCATCCAGTTGCTTTCTCACTTTTCCTCAGCAGGATCAGGGAGGGAACTGGAAGGCAAAATCAAGAAAAACTTGTAGGTTGAGATAAAGACAGCTTAGTAAGTGAAGGGCAGGGGAATACAAAGAAAACCTAACTCAAGTGATGCAAAGGCAATCACTCGCCACCTCCCACCAGCTGAGTGGTGTCCAGCCATTCCCTGAGCAATGGCTACTTTACAAAAAACTCAAAAACCACCATTTTATTGCTGAGCATGACACTATATGGTATGGAATATCTCTTTTGCCATTTTGGGTCAGCTGTCCTGGTTCTGTCCCCTCCTAATGTCACCTCCTAATGTCCTGCCTACCCTCAGTCTATGCCTTAAGTGAGGGCAGAGTGAGAAATGAAGAAGGTCTTGACACTGTGCAAGCACTGTTCAGCAATAGCTAAAACACTGGAGTAATACCACCACTGTTTTTATCTCAAAAATAAAGCACAGCACCATACAAACTACAGTGAAGAAAACTAATTCCATCCCCAACAGATCCATCACAATGATTTCTTGTTACAGTCATAATTTAAGAAAACTCCCAAACAAGATTCCTTTTGCACTGGCTGGAAGTTTTCACATCAAAATTTCAGAAGTGAACCCCTATATTTCCGATCAAAATTCACATTGTATGTTGCTTTCTATATTTCTTTCTTTTTCTTTGTGGGTAAGACAATAATAATGAATGTTAAAATATGTATCAGTTTTCTCATGACAACTCACTACTAGTATCATTACAGAATCAAAGAATGGCTGAGTTTTGGAAGGCACCTCTGGAGACCATGTAGTCCAAGCCCTGCTCAAGCAGAGACAGCTACAGCAGGTTGCTCTGGGCTATGTTCAGTTGGGTTCAGAATACGTCCAGGGATGAAGACTCCACAAGTTTGCTGAGGAATCTGTTCCAGTCTTTGACCATCCTCATAGTAAAAATGTTTTTCCTTACGTTTAGGTGGAATTTCCTGTATTTCAGTTTGTGCCCACCGTCCCTTGTCCTGTCACCGAACACCACCGAGATGAGTCTGGCTCCATTGTCTTTACTCCTCCATCAGGTATTTATACACACATATATTCTGTGATTCTATCATTCTAGATCCCTTTGAGCCTTCTCTTCTCCAGGTTGAACAGTCCATGCTCTCACAGCCTTTAGTATGGCTTTAGTACGTCCATGTAGTACGTAGTAGCAGTAGTGCATCCATTGCTTGTAGTGCAAAGCCCAGATCTAGACCCAGCACTCCAGATGTGACTCACCAGGGCTGAGCAGGGAGGAAGGGTCACTTCCTTCAGCCTTCAGGCCATGATCTTCCTGATGTAGCCCAGGAGGCTGTTGGCTGTCTTTGCCGCAGGGGCAAAATGTTGGTGGGGTTTTTTTTTTCAGAGCTGTTTTCCAGCCAGTCAACTCCCATTATGTACTGGCGTCTGGGGTTGTTCCTCCCCACATGCAAGACTGGTTGTTTTCCTTTGTTGAACTTCATGAGGTTCCTGCCAGCCCATTTCTCCAGCTTGTCGAGGTCCCTCTCAATGGCAGTACAGCCCTCTGGTGTATCAACCACTCCTCACAGTTTTGTATCATCTGTTAACTTGCTGAGGATGCACTCTGGCCCATTATCCTGGTCATTAATGAAGATGTTACACAGTATTGGCCCCCAGTGGTTCATATACCTGGCTCAGCCACTCTACTGCTGGTCATCCCATGGAGGTCAGCTGATGCCAGATGGTCCACAGAAATACACACACACACGTTCACACAGACACCCCCCCACCCCCAATCCCACAGGTAGTAAATATGGAATTATTTGTTCCCCATAGAAGTATATGAGTAATTGCTGACAGACAGATATCGTCCTAAAACCTAGAGCATGGATTAATTAATGCAGTTTGTTTTTCATTAAGCTACTAGAATCAGATCTCCCTGCTATCCTTATAAATACATAATTTATCTGTAAATCAGTGGTGCTTAATCACTAGTTGCATAGAGGTACATGTAAAAGTAATTCTAAATAAGTGTGCTTTTGCTTAAGAATGATTTTTTGATTTTTTTTTTGCATTTTCCTCCACAGATTAGATACTTTGCAACCCTCTGTAACCAGGCTGTGACAATTAGATGCATACTCTCGCTGAAGTACTTCTGATCAGACCGAATTTTTACCTTCATCTCTATCCTTAGGTATGATATAGAGAGTATCATCATACTCTTTTAGGATTGGAGCATTGGCCTTGACAGTACCTGCCATAATCTCCTTTCTCCATTGTGCATCGCCAGGGAGATGAGACAAGAAAGTCTGGAGCATGAGCTAACTCAAGGCATTTCTTTCCCTTAATTTGAGGGATCCTTCCAGATTACATATCACTAGAGTTCATTGGTTTCACTTTAACCAGAGCATATGAAAACCAGCCTGAATCGTGGACAGTTTGGGTCAAACTAAAACCTCTTGAAAAGTCTCCTAAAAGTAATAGAACCTGAAACAATATTGAATTATTACACTGAATTAAAAACTAAGTTACTATATTTCAAGACATATGTATTGTGGAAATAAAGAAACATATCACTAAAAATTGCAATGTATATTCAAACAAACTACAATGAGTTTGGGACATTTATTTTTTCTCAAACTTTTCTCAAGTTGAATTCCCAACTGTACATCACATAAGGGTAAAGAGGAATTACTGATACACCTCACCAATTGTGTTGAACAATTTCACTGTTTTTAATGTATTTTTATAATTTTTCTTCTGCACACAGTCTGTATGACTTTCTATGTTTTCTACACTGTTAAAACTATGCACTATGTTAGTTGGGATTTGCCACAAGAGACATGTGCCCACCTATAATCCAGTGAGAATATTACAAGTCTGGTCTTGTACGTGATTTCCTTGGATCACTTGAAAAATGACAAGCAAAAGCTGATCAAGAACTGTTTTTCATTCTCATTAACTTGCAAGCTATTTTGGACTGACAATGGCTACAGTGATGAATATTCATTGGTTTGGAGTTATGACCATCTCATTATTTTTAAAAAGGGTCCTAAAAGGACTCTCACTGGAATAATTGTTAGAAGACATTACATATTTTTCACTTGGCCAGATCAGAGCACATTTTTGTATCAATGAAGTCTGTTCAAAAGGCACAATGCCATAATGATAATTCACTACAAACAAAATAAACAAGATGTAAGATTGGAGATCAAATATTGGCAGCAAAGTGGCAAGTTTGCAAAGGATGAGTGAGCTTTCCCTGGGCTCCTCTGTACTTCAGCATGCCAAAACAAACAGCAAAATACACGCAAACAACACACAAGTGCTGCTGCTGCTTTTTTTTTAATATTTTAAAACACACATGGGGTTAGTAAGTCAAGCATTGTGGTTGTATGTATAAAAGTAAAGTATTGGTGGATGTGTTACTAGATAATTGGTGTTAAATTAGAAATAGATTGTTCATCTGTGATTTCAACAGTAAATAATATTGATAAAACAGGGAAAATCCCTCACTTTCCAGAACTTGTTCCACTTTCACTCTTATGTTGTATTCACAAAGAATTTTCCTAAAGAGCATTCAATGGAGAAAAAAATAGGCATTTGGAAGCATAATTATTATCATCTTAGAGTTACTAACTAAAGCAAGTCCAACTTCTTAAAAGAACCTACTTTCCTACACTGACTATAAAAGGAGGCAAAGCTGAATCTCCAGTGTTGGTATCTACATTGCAAACATTTAACTTAATGTAAGTGGATTGCACTTATGGCAATATGTGTGGGAAGAATATAAAGAACAGAAAACTAGGAGGGAAGGAAAATAGATGGAGAGAAAAGAAAAAGAGTATTTAAGTTTATTTAAGTTTATGATAAATAGATGTGAGAAAAGATAGATCTAAAAGATTATTTGCTGGGGAGAAAAGGTCATGTAAAAAGAAATCAGAAGAATGGCACTGGGAGAAGAGTCTGCAGAAGAAAAAAGAAGCAGACAGCATAGGTGAGATTCAGCTTGCCTATGTCTATGCACAGTGTAGCTATGCTTATGTGCCCCAAGTGTCTAAATGTCCACTGTAGTACATGAAGACCTGGTCAATATAGCCAGCAGGACCTAAAGAGCTTTTCCATCCTCCTATACTAGATATCCAATTTAATTCTGTTGAATTGCTTTCAATGCTTAAGCCAAACAAGTACTTATTTCAGTTGCCTAAATGTGAGTGCTATTTGAGATGCCCTTGTATATCCTTCCTGGCATGCAACAGAAGAGCATCAACTGCAGAAGAGCATCAATTTTTATATTATTGTATAATACCTATACCTAGGTCCTGAATCATATCTACCATGTAAGTATCTTGGATACCACAAGGTATTTTAAATGACATTAGAAATACATGCATGATCAATCAGATTGAGCTCCAGCTTTCCAGGGACTAAAATAGCAAACCAGACTATCCAAAGACATCTAAATGTAGATGTCTGAGTCTGGAGCTAAATCCCTTTTTTTAAGTTAGGGCAAGTAGAATTCAATCCCATGAATTGAGAAAGGCTAAGAAGTCATAGGATTGAATAAGGTATGTCAGAAAGAAGGTTGGAGTTACTGAGAAACTTGTACCTAAAGAGAAAACAAGCCCAGGCACTGAAGAAGTATGACAGCAAAAGATATGACTAGATGCATTAAGAAAGGGTAACATTATTTTCACACAGTAGAAGTTGGTTGCATGTTTGGATATAAACCACATTTCATTTGTAAGCTGTAGGGACCTGGACTTAGATGTGGGTAGAAGACTTTGAGTTGTATGGCATTATAAAATGACAGACTAGAAACACTTTGGCAGAATCTATTAAATGAAGAATAGAAAATTTTGACTAATCATATATGAAAGTGATTCATAGCAATGCAAATAGTAATATCAGTATCGAGCAACAATAGAAGCAGTGTTATTGATCTTATTATTCTCTTCAGTTTAAATTATATTCTTCCACAGTTTCACATATTTAAGAACATTATGTTTACAACATATAGCATAAAGAAAGCCATCAAGAAAGCTAGATATTTCGGCAGATGTGATTGGCAGTCTGGAACGAGGGACTAAAAGAAGTAGATTTTTCTGATAAAATGATCATTGGAATGAAAGTTAAGGATATTGACAAGTGAGGCTCTAGGTATAAAGGTTAATAGCCTGCTTTGATGAATGGATCTCACTTGGCGTTATGTCTGGAAATAGGACATTGCTCCATTTAATACCCTTTTCACATCACAAATATTTTCTTTGCAACCGTAACAGCTAGAAAACATTCTACTAAATAAAACAACAATTTCTAAAAGACAGCTCTGTACAAAGAGTAGATTGGTGACCTGTCACGGTGCTGAGAAACTGGCTTGCAATTATTGTCCTTTCACACACATGCGCACAAATTTGAACTTCACATTAATTTTGTTAGCAGTTTGGCAACTTTTTTGAAATACATATGCATCTATATTTTTTCTAACTCAATTTACACATGTCTAATGGTCAACAGGAGAATTTTTGTGAAAATGTTGAAGTATCGGTAACACTGTCTGAGACCTTGGACTTTTTTTGTCCTTTCTGTTCCTTCTCTTTTGAAAGTGTAACAGCATTTGGAGGGCAGGTATGATGTATTAGTATATATAACATCTTTCTGACCACTTCAAGAATAATTTGAATTTTATTGTTCCCTGGTGTTGGGAGTTTTTTTTCTTATTTTTTTCCCCTGTGATTTAATTTGCTTACTCATTTGTATTTCTAATCTAATGTTAGCTGAAACATGTATGTCTGTTTTTTACGAGGCATATTTATCTCGGGATAGTTTGACTCTTGTTGGAGAATAACATTTTCACATGCTTAACTTTGATTCAAGAAGAAAGTGTTAAACACAAGCATAACCATGAAATTGTCATATAAGCAAAATAACAGGAATGACCTCTGAGCTGCCTAAGATAGTAACAGCTTCAACACAGATACCTCTGTGTGCGTCCATGAGTTATGCTAACCTGTGTCTGATATATTGCTGGAGAATAAAGAAAAAGGATAAAACAAAGCAGAATTGAAAGATTTTGCACAACACAAAGGAAGTGAGGACAGTACATACTTAATTTAAAAATATATATAATCCACAAAGAATCTTCCGGTATATATCTATTCAGTGCCCTGTACTGTGATGCTGTCTGCTCTGCCTGCAGACTGCTGCCTTGCACATCAACCAGTGACAGTACAGGAGGTTTTTAAATATAATTTAGATTTCTCTTTGTCCTCATTGTGCAATTAAGTTATTATCTAACGGCTGGTTTAAGAATTATTCACTTCCAGCAGGCGAGAAGGCCTTTGATGGAGTTGAAGTGTATATGTGATGTTTCTAAGAAATTTGGGTTCATGTCCGCTTTGCCGGGAAAACTGGAACATGTCAGATTTTCTGTAGAAAACTCCTGTAGAGTGAGATTTCCTGTAAGAAACTGCTAGCAATACTACTGTGTAACTTTTTCTTACAAAATCCATGTACTAACGGAGGCTGAAGAAAGGATAACTCCTCCTTTCCCTTCTTTGCTGGAACTTGAAAAATGTTGAAAAGCAGTGTAAATATCTCAGACAATCTCAGAGACCAGCGTTTGGTCTCTCAGTACAATTTGAATAGCTATTTGACAGCCAGAAAAATTCTTCCATGTCTTGCCGGGTGTATTTAGAGAAGTGCTAATGAGGGTAGCTTCGTTGGGCCACTGTAAGTGTGTTACAGCTGGAGGTAAACCTGTTCTCAGACAAGTTCACTGCGAATTTGCTAGAATGGGATGCAGCTTGTTTTATGTCTTTCAAGGCTTTCATTAAGTGTTTTGAAGGACAGATCATCTACATCTGGGTTTGAGTTCATTTTCCCAATGGACATTAAATCTGAATTTTTCTTATTCTGTTACTGGTGACATTTTTGTGACTTTAATTGATCCTTCCATTTTCTTAATCTGGTGATAATAAAAGCTAACTAATATTAAATAATGAATATATAAAATATTTATATAAAATTATATGGTAATAATTTAATCCCAGGACTGTGAAATAGTCTACAGTAATAAATCCATCTCAGGTTTGTAGGATTCACAAATGTAAAAATGTCTTCATTAACAGAGGGAAAGATTATTATTTATTATTAATTTAAATGGTTTTTCTTATGTAAATCTTATGTAAATATTCGTGTTCTTTCAAAATATTAACTGAAGAACTAGAACTCATGCATTTTCTAAAGTTTAATAAATATAAAACAAAACAGATCAAACCATTATGTCTTCTTCAAAGCCATCTCTAATTCAATAATGAAAGTAACATTATAGCAATATTCATTAAACACTTACAGGTTATTGACCTCCATAGCTGAACAGAACAGAGGCAGTCAGCCTTAAAGGACAAATATATCTTAATTTTTGTCATGGGTGGATTAATGGCTTGCCTTTATTGATAACAATTTCTATTCAGCTGTACGGAGGACTTACAAAATGAAGCACAACAAAAGGATTAGAAAACAAAGAAATAATATGCCTAGCTGGACACACCATTTATTCCATTTTTGATTGCTCAATTATCAAGTACAAGGCATTCCTTTTATATATTTACTCAATGATATTTAAGATTCAAAGTAAAATATAGTTTAGTGATGCTGTGAAACCCAGCTATGATGCATTTCCATAAAAATGACTAAACTGGCAGAGTGGATTAAACACTAGAGCATTTTGGAAGATGACACTAGCAAGATTTTGCATTTACATGAACTGGATAGTGTAAGAAATTTGTTTGCATGTGGGGATTTTCTACTAAAAGGGAATAGTAAACAAACATGTTACCATTGAGATTACACGGTGTGCCAGCATACATTATTTGTAGTTTGAAGGAGCATCCCATAGAATCCTTACTTTTATGAAGCAAGCTTGTTAAATTTTAAGGTAGACCAAGGTGGATTTTATTTAGTGCTATGTTATTCCCTGCACTAAATTATTAATTTAGGAAAAGTTACCAGCTACAATAAGTATATTAAAAACTGTCGATCTGTAGGTAAGTTTCTTATCATGGATAAGCATATTGATTACTTTTTTTCCAAGAAACTTTTTAAGAAAAGCTTTCATACAGGATTGTTTCTTTCAGGGATTGTCTCGTTCAGAGTTGGTGACTTTACAGTCAAGTTGATGCCTTCACAACCCCACCCCTTCTGTCATGTCAGAAAATTTTGTTTTTAATGTTTTTGATTGTTCACTGAATTACTGACCTTAGAGACCTTCATCTTTAGAATTCTGTTTCTATTAATTTATAGCCACGAGGAGACAGACAAATAGCACACAAGAAGTTGTGATTTTAGTACACAGATACTATGCTGGTGAGTGATAGATCACATCAGTATCCAGTGTTTACTTCACTCTACATCAGAGAATACTCAGTGTGTACTAGGGAATTTGATGATCCAAAACCAAGTAAATCCTGTCATAAATACATTTGCTAAAGAGACAGAGGGAATTGTGTTATGGCAGCATCTTGTTGATCTGATTCTTCCTTAAAATCACAGTGAAATGTTTTGACATATCTGTTTGATGTTGAAAAGCAAGGAAGCAATGAACAACAAATTTAAACTGGAGTATCCTTGATTTGGTCTACAAAGTCAAATTCTTAAATTTACCTGAACAAGATTTCTTGGATACCACATGTCTATATTTTAAAATAACTTGAAATTTTTATAAATTGTTTTGATTCTTATGTACAATATACTGAGAAATATTTTCAAAATAGTTCTTCAAACCTTGATAAAACAGTGTTTACTGCCAACGATAAATAAGGTCATGCTAAATCATTCTGAAGTTCTTAGGATAAGTCAAGTCTATTAGTACCTTACACATACTGAGATTTATAAAAATAAATTATTACTGATATAACACTCAATGGTTCTGGAGCTTCTACTGTTAATCATAGTGATAGTGTATTCAGTCATCTTTCCAAAATTATGTGTTGAGATTTTCCTTTCACTCCACTCACTTCCGCTTGAGATTAATAGAGCTGTTTTATTTCAGTAGAAGCTCATATTAATAATTACTTTGAATTTTCCTGTTGTAGGTAATGTGCATCATGGAAGGACAGTCTCAGAATTAGCTTGTTTTTACAGCTTCTCAGTACCAGCTCACTTTGTAATTAGTCTCATGGAGCTCAGTGAGGCAGTGGTGGGGCCAGATTCAACCGTAATAGAAGATAACAGGGTCAGCAACATGGGCACGGGTTATGCATGATCACCAATCACAGGAACACAAAGATGTCTACAACTCCCATCTCCTAATTTTTTTGTTTGTTTTGTGAAAAAGCAACTAAATTACCGTTTCCATTCTGAAAAGGCAAACTGTGAACTCTGAAAAGTTGCACTTACAAGGAGAAATTCTTTCAAACTCTTCACCAGAGCTGTGTTAGCTGGTACAGTAATAATCAATAAGTCTTTAAATTAATGCTTTAAAATGTTATTGCAAGGTGGTTCTGAAACAGAGGGCATTTAGAACCAATGTCACTGTCAATGAAGTAGGAAGCTGGTGCACAACAGCGTGCATAAGAAATGAAAGACCAGCGTCGAAAAATTTTATAATGATGTAAGACGACTTCTAATGATCGATAATTCTCTATGTAGTTTTCTACACTGAGACTTTCTTTTAAAACCAATTACAATTATGATTTTATATAGTCATATTTAAATTAAAATCACTTATTGTTTGGGGACTCAGGTGGATTAATAGACATGAACAAAGAGTCTCATTGAATTTAATGAAATATACAGTCACATGATTCAGAAATCTTTACAAATAAAGTCTACACAGATAAAGCAGAAAGCAATCATTACATTTGTTTTATAAAATAAAACTAGTCTACCTAAAAGTAATAAATGTGTCTAAACCCTGATGCAACATCTTGCACTTAATAAACTCTTCTTTTTTTGTGAATCAATACAGGTGTGTTGATGCAATTTACTCAGACATGAGCTTGGTTTTAACACTATGTGTGAATTTCATACAGAGACTTCTTAATCTTCAGGTACACTTATGCTTAAAACTATCCCTAAGGTATATTGCTTTTCAGTACACATCAGACAATGCCATGTTACGATGTTCATCCTTTCTCCTTAAAAGCCAGACTGTGCTTACTGAGCTCGTAAAAAGTGATTTACTCAGAGTTATTAATATTTCCAATTTTAGGTTGCTTATACCAGGTCCCAAGAGCTACTATCCACTAAGTATAAAGATTATTAGTTTAGATGTAGATAGTTCCATGGTAAATATTTATGCTTAATGAGATGAGCCTCATGCTTACAGGCTATTTGAAAAACTACCATTCAATGCAGGATATACTAATTTTCTCGTACATATTCATGGGAGCTACCGTAAATGAATTAGTTAGATGAGATACAATATCTGTGTTGGCAAACATAGAAGGTACTAGTGTGAAGGGCCTGATGACAGCAGAGGCAGTACATCAAGATAAATGATCCTTTCATCTGGTTTTGTCAATCATTGTATTGGTGGTGGCCAAAAAAGTCCAGATACGGAAGATGATATGCTGTAGAGCAGCCGGGTAACGTGAATGGTGGAAGAGCAACCTCTTTATTTTTTGAACGTGAAGAACTTTCCAATATAGGCACTGGAAAAGTCACAGCAGTGACATTTATTCCTTTGGGATATCATATCAAAAGGTATTTCGCAGGGGAGGAAATACTTAGAGGAAAGGATTTTGAAAAACAGAAGGAAAACAAAGTAGAGAATTAGCACTGTGGCTTTAACCTTCCCTGAATGAAAGCAAACTTACTGATTTCTGCAGGCACACTTCATAAACGGTTGACATGGGAAAGCAGGAGGCACTGACAGAAAGACACAAAAACAGTTTAGCAGTTTCTTTTAATGAGACATTGTAAATCTGTACCTAATTTAAGCCCACTATTGATTTCAAAAAAGAACAAAATATTTTTTCAGTCACTCTGAAAATACAGCAATTTGCTACGAAGTTTATTAAAGGAAAAGACAGAAGAAGTAAACATTTGTGGGTATACAGTTTCTTTGGAAAATTTATGTAGAGGGATAATACTCACATAATTCAACATTTTTTTGTGCTTTTTGTAATGAACATTAATTACCTACCATAAACACTATGCAATGATAATGCAAAACTAAACTAAATACTCAAAAACATAATACTTTTGCTAAGTTTAGGAATTTAGCTGTATGTCTCTGTTTGTCCAGAATGTAGCGCCTGATCTGCAGCTGTTGAACAGCAGCAGTGTTTTCCCTTCACCACTCCTGCAATTCTTTTTAATTTTACTCCATAACTAGTCAGTGTTAGATTTTAAAGTACAATGACTTCTGGCATATACTAGGTTATGTATACGGCATGTATTCATGTTTCCCACACATGAGAAGCACCACTCAGCTTGCAACCTTCAGGACAGACAAGATCCAAACAGAATTTGTCAAAAAGGGAAAAAACACATCTAATTCTAAATGCATATTTAGCCTGACTGAACTGAGTGACTGACTTGAAGGCGGGTTTTTGCTTTAGAAATACTGGGAGGATCTTTCCTCATCTCAGGAAAACTCACTTTAGTGTTACACAATATTAACTTTTATCAGTTTCCTTTTTAAAAAGTAGTAATTTCATTGTAATAAACAATGACTTTGGGTATGTGAGAAAGGAGAGAAAAAGAAAGAGACAGGTTTTATTAGAAATTTTCAGCACTAGAAGCACAATTTTTTACTGTATAAGCTCAGAGAAAGCTATCTATCTGAGCTGTGCAGCTGTCTCTTGCTGTAGCTTGGACTTGGACTAATCAGCAAGATTCAAGAAGGACAACGGCAGACAGCACAGCAAGTGACTTAGCTGAGTAAACGGAGGTCTAAATGAATTATTATTGACAAAGAGTCATTGTGATAGTTCTCTAAGAACATCAGTATTGCACTGTATGATACACAAATATTAATATGTTAGGATTTTTTCAGAAAAAAAAAGATTAAGAATGAAACAGGAAGGTGGATTACATAGTATCTAAATTCATTACACAAGCATATCTACATTGTTCTTTACAAAAGACCCTCCAAAAAGCGATCCCATAGAGCTGAAAATGTATCACAGAAGTTGAACAAAGATCATTGTTTCCGTATCAGATGGTACTAAATTCATACTTCTTGAATGCTTCCACTTGAGGAGGGCATAAAGAGGAGGAGACTAAATATGCTATTACGTGTTTGCGTGGAAAAGAGGCACAAGGAAAAGATTCACAGATATCTATAAAGGATCTGTCCACATTGTGAATTCTGTCAATATACTTTATTAGCGGTATGTAGAACAGAACAGAGACCTAATAAAATAATCAAAAAACCCAACCAAAACAATCAAACAAACAAACCCCAACAGATTATTAAATCTGCATGTGAAACAAAACTGAGAGTGTCTGAAATGTATAGGAGGCAGACCTAGAATTTGGCATGATCATTGTAAATTAGATAAATGGTCTTGGAAAACTGGGCTGGATCCAACACAGACAAGTGCAAGGTATTACAAAGAGGCAGGAATAATCAACTTCACAAACACAGGATGGGGAACAGCTGGCTAGATAGCAGTTTTTTGGAAAGAGATCCAAGGGATAGACTAGACTACAGTCTGAACACGATCAAAAATATCATGCTGTTCTGAAGATGGCAAACATCATACTGAGATATATAAGTGGAATGTAGCTTGCCAAAAATACGAACAAATCTTTCAGCTTTACACCACTTTGTAGGGCCTCAGCTGGAATACTGTGTCGAGCTCTGGACAACATACCTCATGAACCACATCAGAGGGAGAACAAGGAATAGCGAAAGGAAAGATAAGAGATCTACAGAGAGGACCACTGAAAAAAGAATGAAAGATTCAAGCAGCTTAAATTAAGGAAAACTGAAAGGGTGAAGGCTGGGGTGTGTAAAAGCTTCAGAAAAGAAAAAGGCAATAAGCTACTCACTATGCCCAGTGCAAAAAGATGAGAATGAATGGCCTTAACAGTAAGAAAGGCTGAAATTAGATGTCAGGAACAACTTTGTAATAGTAAAGAGTAGCTTGACTAGAAAGACTGTGGAGTCTCCATCACTGGAGGATTTTAAAAATAGATTAGATTAACAGCTGCTAGGAGTCATGCAGGTTCAGCTGATACCAGCAATATTCTAGACAATCCATTGAGGTCTCCTCTCATCCTGTGATGGTATGACTGCATGACTGAGTGACCATCATGAAAGCTATGAATACGGTATGTGACTGCCCACAATAGAAAAATGGACCAGGTAGCAAATTTAACAGGAAAAGCAAGTCTGCTTACTGTGGTGGAATTAAACGGGAGAAATCATAGCTATAGGGAGTCAAAAAGTAACTTGGTGCATTCATATCAAATGAATATGAACACTTCTGCAAAGAAACCTTGATGCAATCTCCCTTACAAAAGTTTGAAAATCATTGGTTTTGACAATCTGTAAGAGTTTACTAAGAGAAGAATCTCAGTGAGGAGGATATGCTATTTCCTTTTACTCTAACTTTCTTATGATGACCACTGATACAAGAGGACACCAAGTTGTCCGACACAGAGTGCAGACATTACTACAAAATACCTTTCTGGAAGCATCTTTGATTTGCACAAAGACTGGTGAACATTTCCAAATAAAGAATACATCAACAGAAGAAAAGGTCTGTTCGCAAACCATTCGCAAACAAACAAAAAGCAATGTGTGCAGAGTACATCTGCTGGATAATTTATTCACAATGAATTATTCAGCCAGCTCTACTGAAGGACCTGGTTTTTTTCTAGTTCTATAAAGATATTTTTTATGACAGCCATGGACACAAATGTTATCTCTGAGTGATGCTTCCCTTACTGTCATCTTTTCTGTCTGGCCTGTAAAGTCAATTCAGGAAGTACTTTGTTTTCTCACTGATCTTTTGATTCAGAGGTGAATGACAACTTTAACCATACAGCTAGACCAAATGCCTCAGGATGACAAAGATAGAAGGAAAATAATATTTTTAAATTAGAAGGACAAAAATTGCTCACAGCCAAGTAATAGACTATCACATAAACAGAAACTTTGTCACGTGAAATAGTAACATTCCAATTTCAGGACAAAAGTAAGATAAAGTTAAGGACATTTGAAAGCAGAGGTTTGGGTAAAGTGACTCATGCACTGATAAACCCAATAAAAAGATAAAACATTGTGTAAAAAACAGCATGTAGCTAATACACATAATGCAACATTTGGTTGGCATTTATTCCTTCTTATTAAAAATTATTTTTGTTTCATTTCTTTGTCTCACCCTCTCTTTCCC